>NW_028278693.1:0-208425 GCF_059751315.1 Micrasema longulum | reverse complement strand
TGTGGTTGCAGATGTTGCCGGCGTTGAAAGTGAGCTTGCCGCTCGCGTCGCGGAGCTCGGACGTGGCTTGCGTGATTTCGGAATACTCGACGACTTGATACAGCCCGTCCACTTGGCACACGACGCCGACGGCTTCGCTCGGCGAGGACTTCTCCACGACCTTCGCCGCACACTCCGCGTCCTTGGAAATGCAGTACCCGATGAACACGGGATCGCCGACTTTGATCAGAATGTTGTCGACGGAATGCGCGTGGAGATGCCGGATGCCTCTTTCCTCGCAGAGTTGGAGGATGCCGCGGTCGCGCAGAGCGCGGTAGATTCCCCCGTTGCCGTCCGGCGCCCGTGCGATTTTAAACTTCGCATCCAAGATAACTTTGCCGTCGAACTGATAACACGGTAAGCTTCCTTGATTGAACATTTTGACGTTGTCGCGTCTCAAGCCAAAGAAGTCGTGTTCTTCGAAGAACCGCATCGTGGGCGCGATCGTGTGCTCCGACGTCATGATAAACCAGGTTATGCATCCTTCGGTGCCTGTTTTTTCCGCGGCTAGCTGCTGCAGCTTTAAAATGCGCTCGGCCTGTATCTGAAAGAGGGACTTTTTGGACGGCAGACCGACGTCGTACATGCCTTTGGGGTAGGCGAATCCGAGCCGCGTGCCTTGCCCCCCGGCCATCAGGAGCACGGCGACCTCGCCGCGAGAGACAGCGCGCAGGCCCTCGCTCTCGTACTGAGAAATCTTCTCGACGCCGGTCGCAGCGATGGACTCGAACTGCGAGGCCGGGATAGGCTTCAGCCTATCGTCTAGTTTTTCAGCGTCGGCCTCCAGCTCCTCGTTCGCGCGTTTGAAATAACGGTTGACTTCGCTCAGATCGAGCTCTTCTATGTCGCGCGCGAGCGCGGCGCGCTCCTCCGCCGAGATCTCGCCCCAGAACTGCAGGAGGTGATCCTGGCCGTGTTCGGCTAGCTTCTCGCGCAGAGAGTCGACCGACATCGCGAACGTTCGGTTCTTCACTGGCTGATTAGAAAGTCGGGACTCGCGCGAGGCCGCTCGCTCACATTTCACCGCCCCCCTCCTGCCGCATATGGCGCATATTGCGACAATACACGTACGCTGTCCCGGACGACCGTGATAAGAAAGAGCCAGTCGATATTCCGAGGTAGTCAACTTCCTCGAGGTCGAATGCACCCGGAAAATCTAATTTACGTACAGATCAAGTAATATAATTCGATATTTCACGCATAACTCTCACAATACCCGCCGGCTTATATTGTTCCACACCGATTTGACATCTGACAGCTGTCGACGGTCGACGTTGACAGTATTTGAATTTGCACGGGGCGCGTTCGAAACATAACAAGGTACGGTTAGGATTGATCGTTGCAAAAATAATAACTGTTGCGTGGCTGTGATGTCACTACGCAACAACAACAACAACAAACCATCACGCCGTTTCCCCGTGAGGGTAGGCAGAGAGGATAGAACGCCACAACACTTTATCTTTGCATACAGATCTCGCTTCCTCTACATTCATACATCTTATCATGCACGCGCGCCGATTATTCAGACTTCTGATATGCCCATCTTCAAGTGTTTGTTGGATTAGGTCATGCCATGTCTTTCTCGGTCTTCCCCTATATCTGCATCCTTCAACATTCGCATTGTAAATATTCTTAGCCGTTCTTTCGCTGTTCATTCGTTCTACATGTCCGAACCAGCTCCTTTTTTGATTTTGTTGATAATGCTTATCTCACCCTTACACAATGTACGGATCTCAACATCAATCGTACATAGTTTTACCACACATTCACTTGAGAGATCGCATTTCGACAGCATTTAGCCTACTTTCATCCCCGTTTTTCCAAATCCATACATCGCTCCCATACATCAGGGTCGGAACCAGGACTCCATTGTGAACAGATAATTTTGCTGGTTGTGACAAACATTAATTTATTTACCAAGGTTGATTTAAGTGCACCGTTCACTCTGTTCCCGGCACTCACCCTTCTTTCAGTATCTATGCTATCCAGATGCTAACTCTGAATTACTTGATAAGTTAGAACGATTGCAGAATATTTGTATTCGTTAAATCTTTGATCTTCGCAAATTTGACCATATAACCGAGTATCGCACGCAACTACACTGGCTCAGTATCAGGCATAGAAGAAACATTCACATTCTATCACTTCTTCACAATATTTTATATAATCTCACTTCGCCTGTTTATCTGACAGAGCTCATCCAACATCTTTCACGTCACGGACTACCTCTTCGTTCTAGTAATGAGAGAACCCTTTTCATACCCTGTCATCGCCCTAATTTTCTTTCCTCCTCTTTCACAGTAGTAACCGCTCGTTTGTGGAATAATCTACCCACTAATGTTAGAGACGCCGCCCCTTCTTTATTTACATTTAAGTCAAGATTGAAATGTCACTATCTAAATATTTAAATTGTTACTTTATCCTTCTTCTTTCCTTCCCATCCCCTTTCCTCTCTTCATAGTGTAGTGTTAATTTTATTATATATTTTTATTTTGTTAATCTCTGTTTATAATTTTTGTGTAAAATTGTAAGATTCAATATGTCCATGTATTTATAATTTTCACAAACTGAACGGTTTGGGTAGGTAGTGCCCGCTCTTATATGAATATAAAGTGTCAAATAAAATATCTTTCTCAGCCATTCCGTCTCTAGTAAATATACTTCCCAGATACACAAATTCCTCTACTTGTTTTAGTATATCCACAGTGATTTCACATTTAGTCATACTTTCAAAAACCATCACATTGGATTTATCGACATTCGTCAGCAAATGGCTTCCCTCGCATACAGCGTAGACCTTTGTTACCAAGAATTGCAGTTCCTCTTTGTTATTAGCAAGAAGTATGGCCGTAAATACCGTAGTCTACAAAATCACTCAGTAGTATACTGGTAGTCTCCTGTAGTTTTAGTCGTTTATTTTTTCATCGTCGTTCCCTTTCCGCACCTAATGGTGCATAGGCCACTTTATAGGTACACCAATCGCAGCGTATCTTGATCATTCTTCGTTACATGAAGGTAAGATGATCGGTCTTACGCTTCAGGTACCAGTCCAGGGACAAGTGGCCGTTTAAACCAGCCAATGCCAGGTCGTAAGCTTAGACTTCTACATTTCCGTCTAAAAAATATTCTACATCTCTGTTGTAATATATTAATAATAAATAATATATTTTTTTAATGTGTGCAACAGAGAGCGAAAACATTTTTTGAGAAGGGATAAGGAAGTCTAGGCATTTACAGGGCTTATTACCTGTCATTGGCTGGTTTAAGTAGCCACTTTACACAGTTTTTAACATTCACCATTCTGCCCATGTTTAAACATTCACATGTCCCTTTCGGACATACTCAAAACATCGCAGATATTGCGTTATTCCAAGGCTGTTCAATAATCTGCCGTGGAAGTTCTTTAAATTAAAAAAAGAACTGAAAAAATATATCATCAGTACTTTAAAGCTGATTAATTTATGTATTTTATATGTATACTAGCGGACCCGACCGACGTTGTCCTGCTCGATCGTTGGCTTGCCTGCTATTAATATTCACCGGTCTGAAGATGCCCATTAGAGGGTGAAAGCTCTAATTGGTCAAAATAAATAAGTGGAAGTGTACCAAGTATTTTTTGAATTAATAACTTATATGAAAATATAAGTTATTACATCACAACGATATTTTATTAATTTAATTTTCTAGTGCTTGTACTGTACAAACAGAATCAATAAATATCTTTGAAATATAACCAGACGTGTTATAGTTACTAAAAATAATAAACAAACGCTCTTTTGCTGCACTGAAAGAATGAAAAAAAAAGCGTACGTTCCAAAAAAAAATGGGAAAAAACGGAATGAATTAATCTACAATAATTACCTTTGTCAGTAAATTTTATTTCAAACATAATTATGTTACTGCTGACGTAATCGTACACTCACACTTAAATTATTTTTCATCTTTGATTGTTTTAATTCAAACTTTCTTTTGCAAACCTTCGAGCGGCTGAAATGTCTTTGTAAACTAGACTTGAATGCGTATATTTTACCACAAAAATCGCACACAGTACCGTTTCTCCTTTGAAGGCTGATTTCCTTAGAACGATATTCCATACAGACAGCTTTACATTCCTCGCAGTTTATTTGGTTCAAGGGGACGTCCTCTCGTCTGAGGATTCTGTCGATGGTTCCGGCGAGAAACGGGTCGAGTTTGATCACGCTTTCACTGGAAACCCGAAGGTCTTTGCAGCGTTTGCAAGACAGCGACAAATTCGACAGTTTTTTATTCGATGCTACGCAAGCGGAATATACGGCGTTATGCGTTGCCTGGTGATGTTTAAAATCGAAATAACTCGAACACATTGCGCCGCATTCGATGCAGAGAAGCTGTCGAGTTTCTGTCACGCTAGTCGGTTTGATCTCGTTCGGGCGTTTTTTTTCGCCGTCGTGATACGCCACCAAGTGCTTGGACAGCCCGGATTGGGTTTGATACTTTTTGTGGCAGTGACCGCAGTTGTATATTTTAAGATTTGCGTATGCGATTTTGTTACGAACTGCTAAGTATTTGACTATGTGATGTTTCAGGGATTCTTTTCTCGGAAAACATTTTCCGCACTCGTCGCATTCGAAGTTCCCGTGTGTTGGGAGATGTGGCGATTTCCGAAAGCTGTGATTTGTCCTCACATGCGTGGCCAGATTGTCGCGTCTGGCGAACGAGAGGTTACATTTGGGGCAAGGAATCTTCTTCAGGTTTCGATGAATGTCAATATGCCGCTTCAAGTTCCTCTTCAAGTTGAAGGCGGCGCCGCAGTCGTGGCAGCTGTACGGTCTAGCGCCTTCGTGGATAGTGTTATGTATACGAAGATTTTGAACCGAAGATAAATACTTTTGACAAACGTCGCAGCGAACTGGTTTATGTTGATTTAGTGGATTTGTCTTGATTTCAACCGAATTTGCGCTGCCCTTTTTATCTTTTTCAATTTCAGCCTGAATAGGAATATTTTCACAATCGTTCAGAAGGTTTTCTTTTCCTGAAAAAAACATTACGAAAATACATTAAAAAAACAAAAAAGTCGCGTATTTTATGACCTGCCGTTCGAACGGATTATGTCCAAATGCTTGCAGACTGGCTGGATTTTCTCCCTAGGGAGTTGTTCATCTTTAAATTTATTTCAACAGGGAGGGAAAACATTTTTGAGAAGGGAATATGGAAGTCTAGGCATTTACAGGGCTTATGACCTGTCATTGGCTGGTTTAAGTAACACTGTGTAACATTCACCATTCTGCCCATGTTTGAACATCCACATTTCCTCAACTCTTCCATCTGTCGACTTTTGTGAAGTAAAAGAGCTGAAACCTTTATCACGCGGGCGAGATTCATCCGGCTGAACCAAATCACCTACTAGGCAACGCCTGAAAACAATTTTCCAATTTTTATACTTCTTCTTTTACCAGGTGGTAATTAACAATGTTTGATTATGTCCAAATGCCAAGTATGTGATTTGGTTCAGCCGGATGAATCTCACCAGCGTGATAAAGGTTTCAGCTCTTTTACTTCACAAAAGTCAACAGATGGAAGAGTTGAGGAAATGTGGATGTTCAAACATGGGCAGAATGGTGAATGTTAGACAGTGTGTAAAGTGGCCACTTAAACCAGCCAATGACAGGTCATAAGCCCTGTAAATGCCTAGACTTCCATATTCCCTTCTCAAAAATGTTTTCCCTCTCTGTTGAAATAAATTTATATTAACATCTTAACACCATTAATAACTAGATATTTACATAGAATTTTACATACATGTTTATTGGGTGGGGACAGGAGAGTTAGAATATGAACAGGTAATGGGAGATTAAGATCAGAGAGAGTTCGGATAGGAAATCGGGATAACAATTATTTACGGGGCATCCAAAAAAACATGGTTTAAATCTTCTTCATCAAGCTGACAGTCCCGGACATGGATTCTGAACAGGTTAGAACCATTGCAGCAGTGCCCAAAGCGCATTCTGCATATGGAGGATGTCTCAAACTTGTTCAGAATCACTTTGGAAAAACAAGGCTTTTCTGTTACATTTGGCTTCAGTTGGAAAAGGTGTCTACTCTTGACTTGGGGGGAGGCTACCCAATGTTCTTTCCATATGCGAAGCTGCATAGAAGCCGTGCAAACGCAAGTCAGAATTAACCCATTAATAGGACAATTCTCTTGCTGAATACGGCTTCTGCGGATATGGACCTATTTTTCTGTACATATCAGCAGTTTAGCAGCTATCTGCTTTCAATTCATTAACTTCTACCTTGTATTTGAGTGTCGAAAGGACAAGGTCGCGTAGACGTCAACCGACAAGATGGAGCGAGCGGTCTAGTCACTGAATTATCACTGACGAATGCCTATAGAAGAGCACAAGACCGTTCCAGGTGGAGGGAGACTGTCCTCAGATGAGCGATGCCTGAAGTCAGGCGTAATCACCATCCTCGGACATGAGGCACGGATTGAAGAGTGTATTTACAGCCACCATTATTGCGTGATGGGTTAAACAACCCGTAAAGTAATGCAGACTAAAATTGTTAAATAAATATCAGGGGGACCATATTTTTTTTTCTTTGTGTCCAGGCGGGTGAAGAATACGGTTCTGGTGTGAAATAGAACCAGAACCCTGCATGAGTTTTCCCCTTTCCGCAAACAGTGATGCATACAGCACCGAACTGGTAAACCAAACGCTGCGTAGTTCTCAGTTCAGAAAGCTTTTAAAATCAATATTTCACGTCTATCCTGCCGGGAATCGAACCCGAGACCTCAAAAATGGTAGGCGAACGCGGCAACCACTACACAACGAGGCGGACTTATCTCAACTCAATTTCTATATACAGTATTTTTACCTGAGAGCAGCCATCGAATGGAAAACACATAGATTTAAGAATAGTCCAGAAGGAGCGTAGAAAAATCATATTTCCTGAATCGGGTTGTGGGTCCTGTGGCTAGTGTCTCGGACTCACGGACCAAAGGTACGTGGTTCGAATCCCACTCTACCCTAACTTGATTCCCATTTTCTAATAGTGAGTTATTTATAACTCGTTGAAAATGGCCCTCAAAATTAAATGTTTGGGTAAATCATAAGAACGCAAATATTTATTTTATAAAAAAAATAAAAATACATCGGACTGTGTCTAAAAATCCCCCCCACTCTGCCCCACCTTCACCGCGCGCATACTTGAAGTCGCCGCGTATTGTTTCCAGCTCGCGAAAAATATAGTCATAACACAAATGTAAGATAATTATGTTTTTAAAAAAAAGTTATCTAAAATTGTATTGTACACGCGGAAACATTGATTGACACAACATACTAGATAAGTAAAGGGTCATTTGATAAGAGTAATTAAATTAATGAACTTTAAAGATGTAAATTTTTTTATTTTACCTAAAGCGGATATTTATTTATTTATTATATATACGGCCTAAGCCAATTACAACAGTTACACGAAGAAACATAAATACAAGAAAGTGAACAAAAAGAACATAAAACTATTTAGCAAAGACAAACAAGGGCAAAACAATAATAGTATACAATATAATAAAAAAAACGAAAGACCAAAAACTTTGAGCTAAACCATGCCAATCCAACTTCATCCCACACTGTTTAGTCGCGAAGAGATCTACGAAAAGCCGGAAGATCTATCCCAAAAAATTCCAAGTCGTGTGATGAATTGACTAATCTACACATTCTGGACATTGGGGCATAAAAACCAAAGTTGCTCTTAGAAGATTTTATAAATAGCAGATTTTGACTTCTGGTGACACGGTTGGGAACATGAAAAGAAATTGATCGCAACAGAGATGGGACATCACTTAAAGCATTAAGTATTTTGAAAATGCATATAAGGTCCGTCTCAGTTCTACGTCTCTCCAATGAAGACAGATTAAGAGATTGCTCTGTTTCAGAATAGGAATAATTACCTCTTTGTAATCCGAGCAACCATGCCACTTTTCTTAGAAAACTGTGTTGGACAGACTCGATATGGTCAATATGAGTCCTGTAGAATGGAGACCAAATAGGAGAAGCGTATTCTAGATGGGGTCGAACTAGTGAGCAATAAAGAGTTTTGATGGTATATTTTTATGTCATGTTAAATAATATTTGATGAGCAGAGCGTAAAAAATTGACTACCCTGGCAACACTAACAAAACGTCAATTTTGTTTTCATTGACAATTTGACAGATGGAGAAAGAATGATATTTTTAAGTAATGCATTTGTTACTTACACATGCATATGCTACCTTTCACATGAAATGTGATGCCATCCTGTTTCTTTAAGATCCCAGCAGTATTTCTACACTTTAAAACGGCACAACACGGCATAGTTGAATTTAAATCGGGAGTTGCGTACTGAGCGACGTCTGCAAAGAAACTAATGGGTCAAAACGTAACACTACTTTAAGAGAAGTTTAGCCGCCTTTTGTTTGATGCGCGTATGCGGTATCTGGACTATTCTTAATTCTATGGGAAAACACTTGTTTAGATTTTTGGTTCTATTTAAACATTCTGTTCGATACTACATATTATTAAAAAATATTCGATTTCTCCCATAGAATTGAGAAAAGTCCAGAAACCGCATACGCACATCAAACAGAAGGCGACTCGACTACTCATAAATGAGTAGGTTTACGTTTTGCCCCATTAGTTTCTTTGTAGACGTCGCTCAGTACGCAACCCCTGATTTGAATTCAACTATGCCGAGTTGTGTCCTTTTAAAGTGTAGAAATACTGCTAGGATCTTAAAGAAACAGGATAACATCACATTTCATGTGAAAGTAGCATATGCATGCGTAAGTAAAACATGCATTACTTAAACATTTAATTCTTTTTTTATCTGTCAGATTGTCGAAGAAACAAAATGGAAATTTTGTTAGTGTTGCCAGAGTAGATTTTTTTTACCCAACTTTGCTCATTTAATAAAAGAACTAATGAAAATTAGACCTCGGATTAAATAACGCCGTGGGGAACATTTGAACGAAATTATCTTTAAAACATCGAATATTATTTAGAAAGATATAAAAATAAACGTTTTGTGTCAAATATTTTTTTATTTTATTTTAAGTTCAAAGTTCATAAATTCAATTAATCTTATTAAATGACCCTTTATTTGTCTTATCTGTTGTGTCAATCAATGTTTCCGCGTGCACAATAAAATTTTAGAGAAATTAACAGATTGCTTTTTTTTAGCTTACATTTGTGTTATGATTATTTTTTTCCCCATCAAGCAACATCACCCGGCGACGTATGCGCGCGGCGAAAATGTGTTTAAGTGGGGGAATTATTGGACACAGTCCGATGTATTCAAATATGATTCTACGCTTCTTCTGGACTATTCTTAATTCTATGATTTCTCCCGTACTTACTTACCCATGTCAAAATGATTTAACTCGGCATATTCAGCTTTGAAATTTTCTTTAACATCTAGCAATTGATAATCAGTTTCTTTTATCATCTCATCAGCTTCTTTTTTAAAATCTTTCGGATCCAAATTAAAATCGTATTTTTGATCCACAGAAAATTGCTCGAAAACATCTTGGTACGACATTTTATTCTGAAATAAACTTTGACAAATGAAAACAAAACGGTAACCTGTTGAAATTAAATTTAGCGTGCCAACCGGTTCCGGAACAGGGCTGTTTTTGATTGACATTTAATGGGACAAAGAAAGAAAATATTTTTGAGAAGAGAATACACAAGTCTAGGAATTAACACACTTTACGAGGTATTATTGGCTGGTTTACAGCTGTGAACATTCGCCATTTTGCCTACGTTTGAACATCCACATTATTATTGATTTTTCATACATTATGGAGAAACTTCGCACTGCAATTAAATGCTCTAATTTATACAGCGCGTAAGAAATTAAAAAATCTAATTTTAGGAAAGAAAAAAACTTGTATGTAAACAAATGAACGCCATTTTTAAAAACAGTAATCCTGAAGTATCCGAACGCCGAAAAATTGTTACATTGAGTTAGGTAAATAGTTTAATTAAAGAATGTCTATGTTTGTGAATTTATAAAAGAGTTACCTTGGTATTTGAGGATTGTAATACAAATTGCAATGTTCAAATTGACAAAATGGATCACTATAATAGTAATTGTTACATGTTACATATATTCCTTGTCGTTTGACACACAAATTAAACTCTTGTTTGAAAGCTAAGTCATAGAGAAAAATTAGAATGTGAGTTCAAATGCTTAGATTGTATTTATTAGTAGATTTGTGTTGTCAAATTTCTATTGACGTTAGTGTTGCGCATAAATGCTTGTTAGGAATAATCGAATTACTTATATCCATTCTTGAGGTTATTTGGTTGATCTACATACAATCGGTTATGAAAATCAAAATAATATTTATTTTTTGTTTTTTTGCACAACAGGACAAACAGCACGTATGACGTTTTGGTGCTAAACCTGTATGCGATGTTTATTAGAAGCGCAGTCGACGGTCATAACGCGTGACATCAAAATGACGTGATGCCAACTGCGAGCCGTTTTGTATATGCTCATTTTTAAACCCGAAAATTTTAATTGAAAACTTGTTTTGAATACATTGATAGTTGACAACAAACCATCACGCTGTTTCACCGTAAAGGTAGGTAGAGAGGATAGAACCCCACATAAATTTATCTTTGTATACAGATCTCTCAAAATTATGGCTAACAAGTTAAGTATATATTCCAACGCCAGAAAACAATTTTCCAATTTTTATACTTCTTCTTTTACTAGGCAGTTAATTCAACAATGTTTTGAATATGTCCAAATGCTTGCAGACTGGCTGGATTTCCTCCCTAGAGAGATATTTATTTTAAAATTTGTTGCAACAGAGAGCGAAAACATTTTTGAGAACGGAATATGGAAGTCTAGGCATTTACAGGGATTGTGACCTGTCATTGGCTGGTTAAGTGGCCGCTTTGCACACTGGGTAACATTCACCATTCTGCCTAAGTTAACACATACATATTTCCTCAACTCTTCCATCTGTTGATCTTTGTGAAGTAAAAGAGCTGAAACCTTTATCACATATGTGGCCCGAAGTAAAAAAGGTTGAGGATGGCTGGTACAAAGCAAACTCAATTATTTAAATGTATTTTACTAATATAAGTTAATACAATTTGCAAAATACATCCCAGGTAGTCGATCCAATCGGTCAAGATAAGCCAGTTTTATGCGTAGTAGCCACAAGGTGAAGGACAAAATGACCTTTAGATACGAGTTGGCTTCAATACTCATTTCATAAAAAACATTACCTGCTATAAAGCTTGTTTTTCAATGCAAAACATTTTTTATTTTGTTCATGTTTAAAAAATTAGCAAATTCAAAAGAATTTTAATGAGGTGGTACAGTGGTTACAGTGGAGGCTAAACTAGCAGTTTACAACGGAGTTCTAGTGCCAACTCTAATGTATGGGAGCGAAGTATGGAATTGGAAAAATAATGATGAAAGTGGGTTGAATGCTGTCGAAATGCGATCCCTCAGGCGAATGTGTGGTAAAACGATGTATGATAGGTGCACAAATGTCGAGATCCGTGAACTGTGTAAGGCTGAGACACGCATTATCGACAGAATCAAGAAAGGGGCGCTGCGATGGGTTGGACATGTAGAGCGAATGGACAGTGAAAGAACGGCTAAAAGGGTCTACGATGCGAATGTTGATGGATGCAGAAAACGAGGAAGACCTAGAAAGACATGGCACGATCAAGTCCATCAAATACTCGAAGATAGACATGTCAAAAGTAGGAATAATAATAATAAAAACAGAGATGAAAGTAGGCTGAATGCTGTCGAAATGCGATCTCTCAGGCAAATGTGCTGTAAAACTACGTACGAAAGATGCACAAATGTCGAGATCCGTACATTATGTAAGGCTAAGATAGCCATCATCGACAACATCAAGAAAGGAACTCTGCGCTGGTTTGGACATGTGCAGCGAATGGGCAGCCAAATAACGGCTAAGAATATTTACAATGCGAATGTTGATGGATGCAGAAATAGAGGAAGATCGAGAAAGACATGGCATGACCAAATCCAACAAATGTTTGAAGATGCACTTGTCAAAAGTCAGAATATTCGGCGCGCGTACATGAGAAGATGTATGAATGTAGAAGAAGCGAGGTCTGTATGCCAAGATAGAGTGTTATGGCGTTCTATCCTCTCTGCCTACCCCTAAGGGGAAACGGCGTGATGGTTTGTTTGTTTGTTTGTTTGTTTTGTTTTTGGTACAGTGGTTTTAATAAAAAAATTTATTTGTCAATAGGAAAATATCAGGTTTTAATTTACATTTTCAAAGTAATTAGGGCCTATGAAATACTGTTTTGTAAAAAATATTTTTCAAATTGTAATTTTGAATTCTGACAAAAACGGTCATTGCCATGGCCACGCCCCTAATACGTCACGATTTATGTTAATTTTCAACTTTGTTCGAAACTGTTTAAATTTTTAAAGAATATAGTCATGAATATTAATTTTATTTTATTTTATTTTATTAACATAAACGGCAAATCTGCCTTTTACAAACATTTTTTAAACATCAACAGATGAAAGAATTGAAGGAATACAGATGTTCAAATATAGGCAGAATGGTGAATGTTACACAGTGTGTAAAGTGGCCACTTAAACCAGCCATTGACAGGTCATAAGCCCTGTAGATGCCTAGACTTCTAAATTACCTTCTCTTAAATGTTCTTCATCTCTGTTGTAATATGTTAATATAAACAGCTCCCCAGGGAGTTGAATCCAGACCTTGCTGTGTAATTAAATGCTCCAATTTCTTCCGCGCGTAGGAAAACATTATTTGTTTGGTATTTTATCATCATCAGTGGGGCCACAGCCCGTTGTGAGCCCCGGCCTCCTTAAGAATCTGTCTCCATTCCTCCCTGCATCATGCGGCTCTGAACGCACAAACAACTCGGCCATGAAACGGAAAAACATGCAAATATGTTTTTTAAAATGTTTGAGAATCACTCGTTCACACTATGACTTATGAATACCAATTTGAGAAATCAATTACCTTATGTAAATATTTACAGCCTGTACTTCCATATTCTAATATATTATACTTATGTCATTTACATCTATAATATATAAATATAGTTTGTTTATACTCGTTTGGTCTCGTAGTAAAATGCTGCATGTCTCAATATTTTAACATTTCATTTATTTACTTTTCAGTTACATTGAGAACATTGCAGAGTATCCAATTCATTCTCAACATATACATGGATAAATGTATGAAAGAATTGAAAAGTATGGATGTGGGAGCGAAAATGAGTAATCTAACTGTCAGTTGCCTTCTGTACGCCGATGACGCAGTCCTCCTAGCTGACAGCGAAGAGGAACTGCAATCCTCGGTTACAAAGGTTTAACGAAGTGTGCAAGGAGAGTGATTTGCTAATGAATGTGCGAAAGTCGAACGTCATGGTCTTTGAAAGAAATGTAACTATGACTGAATGTAAGATTGTAGTAAATGGAGATAGTTTGAAACAGGGAGAAGAATTTGTATATCTGGGTAGTATGTTTACTAGAGATGGAAATATGGACGAGGATATTGAAAGGAGGGTTAGTGCCGGTAACAGAGTTAATGGTGCCTTAAAGTCTGTCGTAGCAAATAAGTGTCTATCGCAAGAGGCTAAATTAGCAGTTCATAATGGAGTTCTGGTACCGACCCTAATGTATGGAAGCGAAGCATGGAGTTGGAAAAAAAGGGACGAAAGTAGACTGAATGCTGTTGAAATGCGATCTCTCAGGCGAATGTGCGGAAAAACAATGTATGATAGGTGCCCTGATGTCGAAATTAGAGCAGAATGCAAGGCTGAGTTAAGCATTATCGACAAAATTAAGAAAGGTCTTTTGCGATGGTTCGGTCATGTGGAGCGAATGAATGATGAAAGAACGGCTAAAAAGATTTATGACGCGAATGTGTCCGGTTGTAGAAGTCGAGGAAGGCCGAGAAAGACGTGGCATGATCAAGTACAACAAATTCTTGAAAGTGGTCATGCGAAAAGTCGGAATAATCGACGCGCGTGCATGAGAAGATGTATGAATGTGAAGGAAGCAAAGGAAGTGTGCCAGGACAGAGTGGTGTGGCGTTCTATTCTCTCTGCCTACCCCTCCGGGGAAATGGCGCGATGGTTAGTTAGTTAGTTAGAAAAGAGAAATAAAAAGACATGTGAAATGGACATCATGTAAGGCTGAGACAAGCATTATTAACAAAATCAAGAAAGGAGCTGGTTAGCGCATGTATTTACATTTTTTGAATTTTTGAATTATTTTTTTTTGCACCACAACAGGCCAGGAGGCCTAATTACAGTGGTGAATTACATCACAGAGCACCCCGGCTTGAGAAAAATCACATTTTAATTTTTTGTGTTCTCACCGGGAATCGATCAGGGTAAATGTTACGCAGTGTGTAAAGTGGCCACTTAAACAAGCCGTGTGGATGCCCAGACTTCTATATTCCCTTCTCTAACATGTTCTTCATCTCTGTTGTAATATGTTAATATTAACAGCTCCCTCAGGGGTTGAATCCAGTCCTAGTCTACAAAAATGTGGACAAACTAAAAACACAGTTAAAAATATTTCATTTCACAGATAGGTAACATATTTTACAAAAATCAATATATATTATATAGGTAAGTGTTTGAATTTCTTAAATGTAATGATAAATATTATAATAATAAAAATACGTATATAGTTTTACTCCGATTTTATTTATAATTTTTACCAGTTACCGGGTTTCGCCGTGATCGACATCGTCGATAAATATTAGATTGTAAAATAAATGTTGTAGGTACTGATTAGGTATAATTAATATTCTAGTGAGGTAGTTCTTTGATAAATGATTATTATCCCGGAACCTTCCGTGCGTGAGTCAAGCGTCTTGACCACTACACCACGGAGGCCGCCGCATGTAGAACGAATGGACAGCGAAAGAACGGCTAAGAATATTTACAATGCGAATGTTGATGGATGCAGAAATAGAGGAAGACCGAGAAAGACATGGCATGACCAAATCCAACAAATATTTAAAGATGGACATGTCAAAAGTCGGAATAATCGGCGCGCGTGCATGAGAAGATGTATGAATGTGGAGGAAACGAGATCTGTATGCAAAGATAGAGTGATGCGGCATTCTATCCTCTCTGCCTACTCTTACAGGGAAACGGCATGATGGTTTGTTTGTTTGTTTGTTTGTTTGTTTGTTTATTTTTGTCAATTTTTTGATAATTTTAAGTTGCTAGAATTTCACAATTTTCAGTTGGGGAAACGGCGTGATGGTTTGTTGTTGTAAAATGGACTATGTATTAACATATTACAACAGAGATGAAGAACATTTAAGAGAAGGTAATATAGAAGTCCAGGCATCTACAGGGCTTATGACCTGTCAATGGCTGGTTTAAGTGGCCACTTTACACACTGTGTAACATTCACCATTCTGCCTATATTTGAACATCTATATTCCTTCAATTCTTTCATCTGTTGATGTTTGTGAAGTTAAAGAGCTGAAACCTTTATTTATGCACGTGAGATTCAACGAATTGAATTATTTCACCTACATACTAGGCAACGCCTGAAAAGTATAGAAATTGAAAAAATAATATTAACGACGCCACAATACCCTGTCTTTGCATACAAACCTTGATCCTATGCGCAATTTGTTGTTTTTTCAGGAGAAGCAAAAAACGATCACGACCGAATTTAATTTCTTTTGTTTATAGTATGAAAATTGCTCGAGCAATTTTTAACACGATGAGTGTTGTCTGGAACTCTAGTCTATACCCGGTAAAAACAAATGCCGATTATTCAACTCTTGTATAATGCCAGTACTCCTATATGGGTGCGAATCTCGGCACCTTACCAGAGCTCAAAACACCAAACCTCCGAGTTTTGAGAGTAAGTGCTTGAGAAGAATATTAGGTATGAGTTGGTTTGATTTTATAACTAAAATTGAAGTGCGAGAACCTGATTTCCTATCCGACCTCTCTGATATTAATATCCCATTCCCTATTCATATTCTAACTCTCCTGTCCCCACCCAATAAACGTGTATATAAAATCTTATGTAAATATCTAGTTGTAAATGGTGTAAAGTTGTAAATATGTTTTATTATTGTCAAGTCCATCAGAGATTTAGGAGTTGTTTTGGACTATAAACTGACAAACAACGAGCATATAGATAATACAGTAAATAAATCACTGAAATTACTCGGCTTCATTAACAGAATATCCTCTGATTTTACTAATGTCCGTACAATCAAAACTTTTTATTGCTCAACTGTTCGCCCTCTTCTTGAATATGCCTCAGTGGTCTGGTCTCCATTCTATGTCAATCGCATAAATCACATTGAATCAGTCCAACATCGCTTGCTTCGAAAAATAGCGTGGATGCTTGGACTAGAGAGAGATAATTATTCTTATGCTGAAATAGAGTCAATGTTAAATATTTCTAGTCTACAAAAACGTACAACTAATATTGACTCCATATATATGTTCGGCATACTAAATGGTATAATCGATGTTCCATCATTACTGGGACAAGTAAAATTCAATATTCCGACTCGTAGATTGAGAAACAATGAAGTATTGTTCATCGATCAGCATAGAACAAACTATGGCCTAAATTCTCCAATGACCCGCCTTTGTCGTATTGTTAACTCAAGACAGGATCTGGACTTTTTTGGTTTAAGTTTACAACGATTTAAACGAGCACTAAATAAATAGTCCAGATCTTGTCTCGATGTCCCTTATGTTTGCCAATGCTTCTTTCTTTTTTCTTTAAATGTTTTAAACTACTCTTTTATTGTAATATTTAAACCTTATGAATTGTATACATGGACAATGTCCGTTAATAAATAAATAAATAAATAAATTATTATATGTATATATTATATTAAATACTAACATACTAACTTGTACATATTATATTACTAAAACATGTGTATATATGTAAAAAACAAAAATACTCGACACTGGCCAGAATACCCGAATTGAGAAGTGACGAAGAAAAAAACGAAGAAGAAGAAGAAGTGCGAGAACGGACGCAGCAGCCTCCTATCTGGGGAATGCGAAGAATCTAAGTTGCCTCTTCTTCTTTAAACCTGCGGGCTCACGCCGTCCTGGAGGGCCGTGGATGACGATCTTTCAACTTTATTCGGTGTACTAAGGGGCGCTGGATTGACCCGGGAGATGGTGAGAGTGCTGGCTGGCGATAGGGTCTCCTGGAGGCAACTGGTGATGTCCACATGCTCCACTTAGGAGCGGATGTAGAAAAGAAAAAGAAGATAAAAATATTATATAAATTGATTTATTTACCAGTGATATGTATTTTTATTTATTTGTGCAGTGTTCTGTGCATCATCACGTGTGGATAGGGATACGACGATGATAATTATGTTGCTTAGTCTACAAAGATTTGGATACACTCTAAATATTGTCAGACTGCTTTATTTTTTGTTGACTTGGTGCCTTTTGAAGAAGCGGCGTTAAGTTAACAAGATTATTATGGGAGGATATTTGTAGAATAAATGACATCATTTTGTCAGACTGCTTTGTAAGCTCTTACACTCTGGTCGTGTCGGCATCATCGGGACACAACACACATATATTAAAAGAAAATCTTCACATCTGAAAATGGGTAACTATTTATTTATTTATTAATGGACATTGTCCATGTCCAATTTATGGGGTTTAAATATTACAATAAGAGAATAGTTTAAAACATAAAAAAAAGAAAAGAAGCATTGACAAACATAAGGGACATGGAGACAAGATCTGGACTATTTATTTAGTCGTTTAAATCGTTGTAAACTTGAACCAAAAAAGTCCAGATCTTGTTTCGAGTTAACAATACGACAAAGACGGGTCATTGGAGAATTAAGGCCATAGTTTGTTCTATGCTGATATGAACAGTACTTCATTGTTTCTCAATCTACGAGTCGGAATATTGAATTTTACTTGTCCCAGTAATGATGGAACATCGATTATACCATTTAGTATGCCGAACATATATATGGAGTCAATATTAGTTGTACGTTTTTGTAGACTAGAAATATTGAACATTGACTCTATATCAGCATAAGAATAATTACCTCCCTCTAGTCCGAGCATCCACGCTACTTTTCGAAGCGAGCGATGTTGGACTGATTCGGTACTCCCTACATTGGGTTGTCGGGCTGAAGCGACCCATAGTTGTTCAGTTTTTGATGGGTTTAATGTTAGTCGGTTTTCAGCCATCCAGTTACCTATTTTCTCGATGCATCCATCAATTAAATTAACAAGCACACTTCTCTTGCCTGGTTTGGTTAATGTGTAACAAAGCTTTATATTGATTATCATTTAACGTCATCTATATTAATTTTTATAAATAAATTTTGTGTGAAAATTAGGTATGCTTTTAGTTCTTAATAATGTTTACATTAACAAATTACAACAGGGATGGAGAATACCTTAAATAAGGGGATATGGAAGTCTAGGCATTAACAGTGCCTGTCATTGGCTGGTTTAAGTGGAAATCCAGTCTTTTGTATACGAACATTTCGACAAGCTCAAATATTGTAATGTTTATATTACTTTTTAAATTTATACTTCTTTAATAAAATTTTTAAAAAAAATATATAAAAAAATATATTAAAAAAACATTAATAATAATATGTACCAACTAAATGGTATTAAATATTTGAATACAGCCACTTATCGACTTTTCTATTTGACCACATTGGTAATGCTTTAAATATTTATAATATGTATGCATAGAATTAAGAATAGTCCAGAAGGAGCGTAGAATCATATTTGAATACATCGGACTGTGTCCAATAATTCCCCCACTATACCCCACTTTCACCGCGCGCATTCGTGAGGTCGCAGCGTAATGTTGCTTGATGGGAAAAAAAATCATAACACAAATTTTAGGTAAAAAAAGCAATTGCTAATTTCTCTAAAATTTTATTGCGCACGCGGAAATATTGATTGACACAACAGAGCAGATAATTAAGGATCATTTAATAAGAGTAATTGAATTAATGAACTTTAAACTTAAAATATAAAACATAATATTTGATGTTTTGATGATAATGTCAGTCAAATGTCCACCACAGAGTTGTTTAATCCGAGATCCAATTTTCATTCATTCTCTCATTAGATGAGCGAAATAGGGTAAAAAAATGTACTACCCTGGCAACACTAACGAAATTTCCATTTTGTTTCTTCGACAATCTGACGAAATATAATTAAATTTTTAAGTAATGCATTTGCTACTTAAACATTTGTTTGCTAATTACACATGAAATGTGATTGCATCCTGTTTCTTTAAGATCCTAGCAGTATTTATACACTTTAAAAGGACACAACACGGCATAGTTGAATTAAAATCAGGAGTTGCGTACTGAGCGACGTGTGCAAAGAAACTAATGGGTCAAAACGTTAACCTACTAATTTATGAGTAGTTGAGTCGCCTTCTGTTTGATGTGCGTATGCGGTTTCTGGACTATTCTTAATTCTATGTATTTTATTATTTCTAGGGAAGCTAATGGTTATCTTTGCCAGTGTTTTTATCATTGGTTCTCTGCTGGAATATGTTGATTCAGGTAAGCTTTCATATGAGTACCTTAGTAGTACTAGACATAAGACAAATATACATAAAGACAATTTTAAGACTTTTTCATCAAAATCCCCACAGACGTAATGACGGACAACAAATTTACGACACTAGGCAAAGACAAAAAACAATACTTCCGCTCCCAAAGAAAAAAACAGATTTCGGACAAAGGCATTATACTTTTCTGGCCCTTAAGCTATACAACTTTTTAAGCGAGGACATATTGGTGAACAAAATGAAAAACAATCTTTTTAAAGCTCGAGTCCATAAATGGATTGCTAAAAATACTAGACAGGAAGCTGAGGAATATTTATTTATTTATTACATATACGGCCTAAGCCAATTTCAACAGTTACATGAAGAAACATAAATGCAAGAAACTAAACAAAAAGAACATAACACTATGTAGCAAAGACAAACAAGGGCAAAACAATAATTGTACACAATATATTCATAAAATCGAAAGACCTAAAACTTCGAGCTACACCATGCCAATCCAACTTCATCCCACACTGTTTAGTTGCGAAGAAAAGCCGGAAGATCTATCCCAAAGAATTCCAAGTCGTGTGATGAATTGACTAATCTACACATTCTGGACATTGGGGCATAAAAACCAAAGTTGCTCTTAGAAGATTTTATAAATAGCAGATTTTGACTTCTGGTGACACGGTTGGGAACATGAAAAGAAATTGATCGCAACAGAGATGGGACATCACTTAAAGCATTAAGTATTTTGAAAATGCATATAAGGTCCGTCTCAGTTCTACGTCTCTCCGATGAAGACAGATTAAGAGATTGCTCTATTTCAAAATAAGAATAATGACCCCTTTGTAATCCGAGCAACCATGCCACTTTTCTTAGAAAACGGTGTTGGACAGACTCGATGTGGTCAATATGAGTCCTGTAGAATGGAGACCAAATAGGAGAAGCGTATTCTAGATGGGGTGGAACTAGTGAGCAATGAAGAGTTTTGATGGTATTAATATTTTTGAAGTCCGCCGTCACTCTATTGATAAAACCGAGAAGTTTGAGAGATGTTATGTTTCATATATTAGAATGAAATTTTGGTTTCTTGAAAGTCCTTTCTTGTTTTATTGATGAAGCTAAGTTTTAGAATCCTTTTTCATATTTCTTTTGAATTTTTACACAACAATTGATGTGGATGTATGTATATAATAAATAATACACTGACGCTCCGGAACGTGCCTGCGGGCCAGTGTAGTGGCTACACCCATAAATAAAAAGGAAATTATATTTAATGTACCTATTGTATAAACATTTTCTTTTGTAAACTATGTATTTGTATTCTGTATTGGGTTGATTTTATCTACAAAGTAAAATTAAGTTTTCTCTATGAAAAACAGAATATGTAGACAATATTTTTTTCTGAACATGTTCAATTATAAGTTAACGACAAAGGTTCTTTCAATTTTCATTCAAAAATACACATTTTTGTAGAAAAATATTGATTTTACTGTAGTGTCTCAATATGTACCAGTGAAGATTTGTAAGGCGTTTGTAATCATGGCCTACGTTGTAAAAATAAGGGATTATGATTATTTGTTTATCCTTAGACACCTAATTTTACATTACAATCTATTCTTAGAACCTTAATTTTACATTACTTTCTATCCTGGGAACCTTAATTTTACATGCAATTTTTCTCTAACGTTTTTCTTTGTAAAGGAAAAATAAGAAACCTTCTGACGAGCCGGTTTCGCGGTTCAGTGGGTCTCATTATTTTATATTTTCTGTTCATGTTTACATTCTTAAATAAAAAAACAAACAAAAAATTGCCTTTATTTTCCTAGAACTCTAATTCTTCATGACAGTATTTTCTTAAAACCCTAATTTTACATTACTGTATTTTCTTAAAACCCTAATTTTACATTACTGTGTTTTCTTAAAACCCTAATTTTACATTACTGTATTTTCTTAAAACCCTAATTTTACATTACTATATTTTCTTAGAACCCTAATTTCGCATTATTATATTTTATTAATTTAATTTTTCTAATTAATTTTTTTGCACCACAACAGGCCAGGAGGCCCAATTACATTAGTGAATTACATCACAGAACACCCAGGCTTGATAAAAATGGCTTTTTTATTATTTTTAATTTGTGTTCTCACCGGGAATCGAACCCGGAACCTTCCGTGTGTGAGTCAAGCATCTTGACCACTAAACCACGGAGGCCGCCAATATTTTTTATCCTTAGAATCATATTTGAATACATCGGACTGTGTCCAAAAATCCCCCCACTGTGCCCCACTTTCGCCGCGCGCATCGTTGATGTCGCCGCGTAATGTTTTCAGATGGGAAAAAATATAATCATAACACAAATGTAAGGTAAAAAAAAGCAATCTGTTAATTTCTCCAAAATTTTATTGTGCACACGGAAACATTGATTGACACAACAGAGTTGATAAGTAAAGGGTCATTCAATAAGAGTAATTGAATTAATGAACTTTGAACTTAAAATATAAAACAAACTTTATTTTACATAAAAGGAATATTTTTATATCATGTTAAATAATATTTGATGTTTTAAAGATAATGTCGGTCAAATGTCCATCACAGAGTTGTTTAATCCGATGCCCAATTTTCATTAGTTCTCTCATTAGATGTGCAAAGTAGGGTAAAAAAAAATACTACCCTGGCAACACTAATGAAATGTCCATTTTGATTTCTTCGACAATCTGACAGATGGAAAAATAATTCAATTTTTAAGTAAAGTATTTGCTACTTACACATTCATTTCCTAATTACACATGAAATGTGACCCTATCCTGTTTCTTTTAGATCCTAGCAGTATTTCTACACGTTAAAAGGACACAACACGGCATGGTAGAATTCAAATCAGGATATTACAACAGAGATGAAGAACATTTAAGAGAAGGTAATATAGAAGTCCAGGCATCTACAGGGCTTATGACCTGTCAATGGCTGGTTTAAGTGGCCACTTTACACACCGTGTAACATTCACCGGACAGGTCATAAGCTCTGTAGATGCCTGGACTTCTATATTACCTTCTCTTAAATGTTCTTCATCTCTGTTGTAATATGTTAATATAAACAGCTCCCCGGGGACTTGAATCCAGTCTTTGTCTACAGAAATTTGGACTAACTCAAAATATTGTTGTTTGTGATTCTCAAAATTGTGGTACTGAGTTCATAGTTAAATAATAATTTTTAAAAAGGGAGTTTTATGAAACTGTTAGTCAGCCTACCTGTAGTCCTTAAATGTAACATGATTAGAATGACAGTTGTCAGAAAAAGTGACGACATAACTTTGTAGTAACGTCTAAGGAGTTATTTATATTGACACACGAAAAATCAATATATTGTCAAATCAGGAGTTGCGTACTGAGCGACGTCTACAAAGAAACTAATGGGTCAAAACGTAAACCTACTCATTTATGAGTTTACTTCTGTTTGATGTGCGTATGCGGTTTCTGGACTATTCTTAATTCTATGTTAGAACCCTAAATTAACATAACTTTCTACCCTCTAACTAAAACTCTAACTTTAGATGATTATATTTCGCAAAAACCCTAATTTGACATTACTGTAATATATTTTCTAGCGGGTGAGTGTCCTATCATAAGCCAGGTACACTCCTGTAACCCGAGCTGCCTCCAGGATTCAGATTGTTCCTATGGCAAGAAATGCTGTTCTAATTCTTGCAACGCTAAATCCTGTGTAGAAGGAAAACCAGTCAACTACAAAGACAAAAGTAAGTTAATTAACATATGGAGACTGGATGGAAGAAACACGCTGAGTCATTAATGGGTTTTTTTGGTTCTTCTAAAATCCAGAGTTTGATGAAATGACATTTCGATTTTCGTATCCAGTTTATGATCATGTCGATTGATTTGTATTTATTTATTCATATTTTTTGCTTACAAACAATAATTAATAATAAAAATAATGTGACCTCACTGGGGTTTCCCGTGCCGAGGACACTTAACAATATATTTAAAAAAAATTACATTTGTGAATAAACAAAGAAGACTAACTTTAAAAAACGAAGATAATTAACAACTATTTTGACAGTTTAAAAAATAAGGTATTTATGTACATCTATATTATTTATATTACAAAACACACAATGAAAATAACAAAAACCTAACATAAGCTATACACTTGTGTAGCAGTTGATTCAATATTGGTTTGGGCGAATGAGACAATCCATTTTACTTCTACCTAGCTCCACTATCCATTTTTTTATAGCCTTTTTAAACATTTTCTTGTTACTAATTGTTTTAATCGATAGTGGAAGTAGGTTATAGATTTTAATTGAATAATACTCAAAATCCCTTTGTCCGAAAGTGGTTTTAGTTTGTATTTGTTTTAGTTGTCTATGTGTTGAGGATCTAGTGATTATATTATTTTGAAGAATTTTTTGTCATACAATGAAAAAACAAATGTATCAAGATACAGAAAATACAAATTAATGCTATAAATTATTGGAAATCACTTAGAGAATGTATATTCTTTAGGCTTTTGTTGAACATTTGACGTTAGGATTTGCATCCGTCTGCCTCTGGGGTACAGATATTATAACAATGTCTACTCCTACTACCACTACCATCACGCCATTTCCCCGTGGGTCTAGGCTGAGAGAATGGACCGCCACGCACGTCTATCCTGGCATACATTCCCAGCTTCTTCCACATTCAGACATCTTGCCATACATCCCCTTTGGTTCTGTCGGCTTTTGACATGACCAGACTTAAGATTTTGGTTTATCTGATCATGCCACGTCTTCCTCGGTCGTCCTCGTCTCACATTGCCGTTCATTTTCGCCATGTATACTTGTTTTACAATTCTTTCGTCGTCCATTCATTCTACAAGACCAAATCATTTCAGAGACCCTTTCTTAATCTTATCAATTATACTTGACTCAGATTTACACTCGCCCCTGATTTCATCATTCGTAACCCTGTCATACATTGATTTACCACATATTTGTCTAAAAGATCGGCTTTCATCCTTCCTCTGCCAGTTCCATATTTCACTTCCGTACAAAAGTGTTGGGACTAAAACTCCGTTGTGCACTGCCAGTTTGGCTTCGATTGACATATTTTTATTAGAAATATAACAATGTCAATACAATGATAATGTTTATCGCAGGAGGCTAAACTAGCAGTTCACAATGGAGTTCTAGTGCCAACTCTAATGTTTGGGAGAGAAGTATGGAATAGGAAAAATGATGATGAAAGTAGGTTAAATGCTGTCGAAATGCGATTCCTTAGGCGAATGTGTGGTAGAATGATGTATGATAGGTACACAAATGTCAAGATCCGTGAACTGTGTAAGGCTGAGACACGCATTGTCGACAGAATCAAGAAAGGGGCGCTGCGATGGTTCGGACATGTAGAGCGAATGGACAAAAGAAAGAACGGCTAAATGGATCTACGATGCGAATGTTGATGGATGCAGAAAACAAGGAAGACCGAGAAAGACATGGCACAATCGAGTCTATCAAATACTTGATGAATGTAAAGGAAGCGAGGTCTGTATGCAAAGACAGAATGATATGGCGTTCTATCTTCTCTGAAACGGCGTGATGGTTTGTTTGTCGATACAATGAGGGAATTCAATGCAATACTGAAAAACATTAGACGTTTGCTGTTTTCGAAAAAAGGTATTCACAACTTATGACACTAAAGCAATTATACGGTAAAACAATACTCGCTTACAGATTCAAAAACTATTCTTACTCATATGAAAGACATAACCTCAACAATAGAACCCGAACAATATAATCACTAGATCCTCAACACAAAGACAACTTAAACAAATACAAACTAGTACCACTTTTGGATAAAGGGATTTTGAGTATAATGCAATTAAAATCTATAACCTACTTTTACTGTCCATGAAAACAATTAGAAATCAGAAAACGTTCAAAAAGGCTATAAAAAAATGGATAAAGGAGCTAGGTAGAAGTAAAATGGATTGTCTCATTCGCCCAAACCAATATTGAATCAACTGTTCCACAAATGTATGGCTTATGTTATGTTTTTGTTATTTCATTGTGCGTTTTGTAATATAGATGTACACATTTTGTTAATTATCTCTGTTTATTAAGCAAGTCTTCCTTGTTTATTCTCAAATGTAAAAATATGTATTTTTTAAAGTATATTGTTAAGTGTCCTCAGCAAGGGTAACCCCAGTGAGGCCACATTATTTTTATTATTAATCTTTCTTTACTATGGAAAAAACGAATAAATACAAATTAAATAAATGTTTTTTTTGCAGATTCTGGCGGAGCCGGCAGCTACTGCGGGAACGTGAAATGCAATGCTTTCGAGAAGTGCGAGCTGGACCGCTCTTCGAAGAGAATGAAATGCGTCAGGACTTGAACCATTTTTGAAACAATAAAAATAACTCCTAACTCCCATTTTTGTGACCAATTTTCGTTTGATTTTTTTATTAAACAACTTCTGTCAATTTGCTTTCTTTTTTTCTGCATTCTATGGTTTATTTATTTAACTTTGTGTACATAGTATTAATAGTCCCTTGGCGGGCGGGCTAATTACTAAATTCTTCCAACCAACCAATAAAATAAAACAAATTACAACAGAGATGAAGAACATTTTAGACAATATAATATTGAAGTTTAGGTATCTACAGAGCTTATGACCGGCTTATTGGCGAGTTAAGTGGCTACTACACACTGTGTGACATTCACCCATAGAATTAAGATTAGTCCAGACGGAGCGAAGAATCATATTTGAATATATCGGACTGTGTCCAAAAATCCCTCCACTATGCCCCACTTTTGCCGCGCGCATTCGTGATGTCGCTGCGTAATGTTGCACGATGGGAAAAAATATGATCAAAACACAAATGAAAGGTTAAAAAAAAAAGCAATCTGTTAATTTCTCTAAAATTTTACTGTGCACGCGGAAATATTGATAGACACAACAGAGTAGATAAATAAAAGGTTATTTAATAAGATTAATTGAATTAATGAGCTTTGAACTTAAAATATAAAACAAATTTTATTTGACATAAAACGGATATTTTTATGTCATGTTAAATAATATTTGATGTTTACAAGATAATGTCGGTCAAATGTCCACCACAGAGTTGTTTAATATGAGGTCCAATTTTCATTAGTTCTCTCATTAGATGAGCAAAGTAGGGTAAAAAAATTTACTACCCCGGCAACACTAACGAAATGTTCATTTTTATTTCTTCGACAATCTGACAGATGGAAAAATAATTTAATTTTTAAACATTGTATTTGCCACTTACACATTCATTTGCTAATTACACACGAAATGTGATCGCATCCTGTTTCTTTAAGATTCTAGCAGTATTTATACACGTTAAAAGGACACAACACAGTTATGTGTTTAAATATTTAATTATAGTACAGGACTCTTGAGGGGATTTTCATAAAAATCGCTCTATAAAAATGATTTAACTGTCATCATCATCTTAAGCTCGACCCCCCCTTGGGCCTCGGAAGAATCCGGGAGTCTCCTCAACCCTTGCCGGTCTGCTGCCCTTCCTCTCCAGTTCCCCACTTCTCCAGCTCCTTTACTTCACTGAAGTCAACAGACGGAAGAATTGAGGAAATGTGAATTTTAATAACAAAATATATTTTTATACAAAGCTGTGGTTTTGGCAGATGGATTTTATAATTTGAATTTCCCTCAAAAATCGTTCGGTCTCATGATTGGTCGAATATTCTGATAATAAATAAAAGTGCTGCCAGTATATAGAAAGCTGCAAAGGCACGTAAGTACTGCTCGATTTTTTAAAAGTGTAAAATAAACAACAATAACAAATAATCACGCTGTTTTGTACGTATCTCGACATTTGTACATAGTTTTACCACACATGTGACTGAGAGATCGCATTTCGACAGCATTCAGCCTACTTTCATCCCTGTTTTTCCAAGTCCATACTTCGCTCCCATACATCGCAGAGTCGGGACCCGGACTCCATTGTGAACGGCTAATTTCGCCTCTTGCGACAAGCGTTTATTATCCAAGGTTGATTGATTTTAAGATGTTTTGCATAATACTCTTGTCTCTCGGAAAAACATAAAAAACTAAAAGATATGTTTGTAAAATTATGATAGACATAAGGACTTTTCTTTTTTAAACTAGAGATGTTCAACATAATGATAAATCAAGCGAGACCAGATACTTTGAATAATACCCTGAAGCGAAGATGTTCTTGGAAGAATTGGAAAATCAAATCAGAAATAAAATTTTCAAGTCCAGAGTCATGCAAAAGCGAAAAAATAATTGAAAAGGGGAACGTTTAATAAAATTGCATAAATGTGGAGACGTTAAGGGATGTTCGTCAAGAAAAACCCATCTGGAGTTTTATCCTTCATATCTATCTCTATGAGGAAATTATTCAATGGCAGCAGTACATTTTTGTCGGTAAATTGGATACCTATAAAACATAATTGAAATCCATACAAAAAATGACATGTGGCTTAGGTCAAAAATTAAAAAGGGGTTTTGCAATGGTTTGGACATATGAAGTGAAAGAGTGGCTTAAAAAAATATTACGCGAATGCCGATGGTCACAGAAAACGAAGTAGATCGAAAACGAAGGAAATATATGACGTGATCAAATCCAACTATTACTTGAATATAAAAAGGAAGCAAGGTCTAAAATATAAAAATATAATGTTTCATTAGTGTCTTTTCAGCTAGCCTACCTTTATGGGGATACAACGTGAAGGATTATTAATTTGTGTAGTATTTTAAAGCAAAATGAAGTAAAATTCTTAAAAATAATAAAGTTGGCATTTGTTAACTCATGTACCTCGCATTTCCTTTAAATAATTAACTTATAAAATAACATTCTCTTGGTCTAATTAACGCAAAATTGAAAATGTGTGTATTGATTATAAAAAGGTGTTTTTTCACTGGAATATTTCATAGTACTTTATAGTAGTTTTCATAGTAGGACTGGTACTTTAAGCATTGGACTGATCATTTTACCTCCACGTAACAAGAACAATAAATTCATGATATGGTTGGCGTATTGATGTAGTGCCCTATGCACTAACAAGGCTGCATTTCTAAACGCTCTCGCGGCCGTAAAGATCGCTTTTATATTGCGCATTTACCATACGAACATATACACACTATTAAAACATTAAGAATAGCAGGCCAGGTGCGTAAGGGGAACAATGATGACATCAATCCTTAGAGGTATTTTTTTGGGGGAAATTGCGATTCACTATGAGAATAATAATTAAAATACCCCATTTTTTTTCAAGTACCTACGTGAATTAAAATTATTTTTTCGTTGGTGTTATTGGGAGCCACCATCTTGTTTACCCGCTGTCAGTTGGCGGCCGTGTATCGTCTCTACGTCCTACGTCCCGTAATGTCACGAAAACACAAATCTTCAATAAAATCATGATGTTTTGTCCCCGAGGACGCTGAGTGCGCGTTCTTCGTGCTCGAGACCCGCGCCGCCGAGCTGCGCGCGTCGCGCGCGACCGTGCCCCCGCGCCGACCCATGTTCGGCCGAATACATGTCAATACCGAATTCTAACATGGCGGATAAGTGACTTTATTTATTGTTATTATGTGTTGATGTTTTCGGTCGCCAAACAGACCGCGCGGCGCTTAACAGCAGTCTTAAACAAGGTAAATAATTTTAAAATACGCAGCCACAAAAAATGGCTTTTAAATCTGAGAATTATGCGTTCGTTTGTACATAACTGCATATTTCACACTTATAATTTTTCGTATTTTTTATCCGCATTATCGGGGGTGCGTATTTTTTCGGATAATTATCAATGGAAACATTCGCGGTGACGTATTTTTACATAATGTTTTCTAGTCGTAATTCGCAATGACAGCTATGTAACGGTATTTGGGTCACACACAGGGAACACTGGGTGTATGGCTGTGTGAGTGTATGAAGAGTTTGAACGAATTTGTGTTAATAGGTCACAGAATCAGTGCCTGACGTCATATAAATTCAAAATAAATCCAAAACAAAAGCGCAGCGATTGTAAAAATTGAGATTTTTCTCTAAAAAATTAATTATTTCTAAAAAAATAAACTATCACGAAAAATGTTAAAATAATTAGCATTTAAATTTGTTGCTACAGAGAGGAAAATCATTTTTGAGATGGGAATATTGAAGTCTAGGCATTTACAGGGCCTCGTGGTGTAGTGGTCACCGCATTTGCCTACCATGCGAGAGGTCTCGGGTTCCATTCCCGATACGGTTGACGTGAATATTTATTTAAAAGGGTGTTTTTACACTAGAGTATTTCATAATTACACTGGCTACGTTTTCCACAGACAGTGGAATACAAACTGTATTGGCTTATGTATAAATCACTGCACAACTCTGCTCCGGAACATCTAAGGGAACTATGCATTCCAGATGAACTAGCCGACAGGCGTCTCACGCTTGGATCAGCTACGTCTACGGCGAGAGGAAAAGTTATTATACCTCTACGCAAACAGCGCACTAAATTCAGTGAATGAGAAATGTTTTCCCTCTCTGTTGCAACAAATTTAAATATGAAAAACTCCTTGGGGAGAAAATCCTGCCAGTCTGCAAGCATTTAAACATATCAAAAAAATTGTTGAATTAACTACCTGGTAAAAGAAGAGGTCTGACCTGTCGGCCTCGTGGTGTAATAGTCAGCGCGTTTGCCTACCATGCAAGAGGTCTCGGGTTCGATTCCCGACATGGATGATATGAAATATTTATTTAAAAGGGCGTTTTTACACTAGAATATTTCATAGTCCCTGGACTGGTACCTGAAGCGTAAGACTGATCATCTTACCTTCATGTAACAAAAATGATCAAGCTGCAATTGGTGTACCAATGCAGTGCCCTATGCACCATTAGGTTCGGAAAGGGAATGGATGGGTAGGTAAAAGAAGAGGTATACAAAATTGGAAAATGGTTTTTTTAGTAAGTGAATTGGTTCAGTTAGATGAATCTCACCTGCATGATAAAGGTTTCAGCTCTTTTACAACACAGATGGAAGAGTTGAGGACATGTGGATGTTCAAACATAGGCAGAATGGTGAATGTTACACAGTGTGTAAAGTGGCCACCTAAACCAGCCAATGACAGGTCATAAGCCCTGTAAATGCCTATACTCCCATATTCCCTTCTCAAAAATATTTTCCCTCTCTGTTGCAACAAATTTAAATTATAAGAACGCTAATATTTTTATGTATTTTTTAAATTTAATATATCAATTGAGGTGTTTTTATTGATATTTATACTAAAATCATTAACTATGGAGTTTCTTGTAAAGCTACCATCATTTGACTGTGCCGTTTAGATTAAGATGATATATATATATTTTTTGTTTTTTTTACAATATGCATAAGAGGTAAAACAGAGTATTAAAAAAATAAAGAAAAATTATATAGCGATGAAAACATATTAATAGTAAAAATAATAAAGAAAAAAATCCCACTTATATAATATTATATATTTTTTTTTTAGCAATTAAAAAAGAAATTAAAAATATATAAAAAACATAAAAATATTGCTTATTTTCAAAGGGCAACAAAATATATCATAGACAAAAAGAGTTAATATCTTTAGTTTGAATCCAGAATAGTGCGTGTTTTTTAAAAGATGGAAAATTTTGAATGTTTGGAATCAATGAAATATCATTAAAAAAATAATTTAAAATATTTGGGCCTATAAAATATGCATGTCTCTGTGCGAGCCTCGTTTTACAATGTGCTATTTCTAACACACGATTCCTTCTTTGACTTGATCTATTTGAATTACTTGTAAATAAATTTTTGTTCTTAAATACATATTTTAAACATTGAAAATAATATGTTTGTTTTATGTCTAAAAGTTTAGCTTCTCGGAACAATTGGAAAGAGGGAAAAGTGCGATTTTTGTGAAGCATTATTTTTAATATAAATTTTTGAACAGTTTCTAATGGTTTAATATGGTCGTTGTAAGCTCCCCCCATCCAATTATTCCATAGGAAAGCGATGACTGTACAAGTGCGTAATATACCATTTTAATAGTATTTAGCTGGGCGTAAATACTCTGTCGTTTGTTTGGAAATTCTCGCAATAATGAACGGGCTTTAAATGAGTAAATGATTTTCCAGGGAAGGAATTGAATGCAGTTCACAAGTGGGAGACTGCGGACTTCGCATGAGACCCGCCCACACCGCAGAGGGTGAGCATTCAGAATCCACACATTTTGTAATTTTTTGGTCTCGTGAATACGATTATCGTAGGCGAATGGAATGTCCCAAAATCAGGCGGCGGAGAGATCATCACATGTTGATTTATTTTAAACTTCAAGTACAAAGGCCAAGACGAGGTTGTTGCTAAAAGCAATATCTTCCAGCCAACCAAAAAACAGACTGGTCAAAAGAAGAGTTGGTCAAAAATTTGCACTAAAAGACGAATATATGTATTTTAAGATACATCATCATCAGTGGCGCTACAGCCCGTTGTGGGCCCTGGCCTCCTCCAGAATCTGTCTCCATTCCTCCCCGCACCCCGCGGCTCTTCTCCAGTTCGTCGGCCAGTAGCTTTAATGTCACTTTCCACATTATCCAGCCACTTGGTCTGCCCCGCTTAGTCTGCCGTCCAGAGCGGTATAGAGAATCTTTTTCGGGGTACGGTTATCATTCATTCTGTGCACATGGCCCGACTATTGTAATCTTCCTATTTTGATGAATTGCGCAATGTTGGGTTCGCCATACAGTGCCTCTAATTCATGATTAAACCGTCTCCTCCACACTCCGTTTTGGTTGACTGCACCAAATATCTTCCTTAATATTTTTCTTTCAAATACTAACACCATATTTTCATCTCTTTAGGTCGTAACCCAGCATTCGGCACCATATGAAATGACCAGTCTGAGGAGAGTTTTGTAAATAATGGTCTTAGTTTTTCTAGTGAGCAATTTGGATCCCAGACGCATAAACAAGCCATAATAACATCTGTTTGCTGCCGATAGCCGTGCTCTAATCTCGGTACTATAATTGTATCATTAGTCATTTCAGTACTTAAATATTTAAAGGATACACACATTAAAAAATAACAGCTTTTTTTTAATTGGGAGTTAGGCTTGCACGTATAAGTTTGTTCTATGCTGATCAACCTACAAGTCAGAATATAGAATTTTACCTGTCCCAGTAATGATAGCACATCGATTATACCATTTAGTATGCCGAACATATATATGGAGTCAATATTAGTTCAATGTTTTTGTAGACTAGAAATATTGAACATTGACTCTATATCAGCATTAGAATAATTACCTCTCTCTAGTCCAAGCGTCCACGCTGCTTTTCGAAGCGAGCGATGTTGGACTGATTCAATGTGATTTATGCGATTGACATAGAATGGAGACCAGCCCACTATTCTAGGAGGCATATTCTAGAAGAGGGCGCACAGTTGAGCAATAAAGAGTTTTGTTTGTACGGACATTAGTCAAATCAGAGGATATTCTGTTAATAAAGCCGAGTAATTTCAGTGATTCATTTACTGTATTATCTATATTTATTTATTTATACTTTTACATTGTAACAATACATGTATACAAGTAATTTCAGTGATTTATTTGTATTGTATATCAGTTTATAGTCCAAAACAACTCCTAAATTTTTGATGGACTTAACTACATCAATTTACGAGTTTTCTTTTAGGTACTCGAAAGAAATCGGTTGTTTTTTTCTATGAAATGACATTATTTTTATTTTTTTTATATTTAATTCTAATTTATTGACTTTACCCCATCGGTTAAGAGTCAATGTCTGATTGAAGAAGAAAACAGTCTTGTAAAGTTTGAAGTCGTCCGCGAAGAGCCAAATGCTTTGATTGATGGTGTTATTACGGTGTTGCAGGGTCGGCTTGGTGTTGCCCCGTGTTGGGACTTCTGTGTTGCCGTAGCAGTCCTATGGGGGCGGGCTTGTCCCAGACTCAGGTAACTATCCAACTGCCTTTAATTCATTACCTCACTGTGAAATAAAACTACAAAGGCTCGAGTGTAAAGCCGAGTCGAGTATAATTCCGAGACGGTTTGGTCACGCAGAACGAATGGACGACGAAAGAACGGTAGAACGAGTATATATGGTGAAAATGAACGGCAAGGTGAGACGAGGACGACCGAGGAAGACGTGGCATGATCAGATAAACCAAAATCTTGAGTCTGGTCATGTCAAAAGCGGACAGAACCGAAGGGCATGTACGACAAGATGTAAGAAGCTAGAAATATATAACGGGATAGACGTGTGTGGCGGTTTATTCTCTCTGCCTACCCCTACGGAGAAATGGCGTAATGGTTGTAGTACTAGATGATTGATTTGTATTTTCCTGATAATTACCTAAGACAGCGTCAGCATAGATTGTTTCATATTCCGATATGCAGGAGCACCCTGCCATTGGAAGAGCTATCGCTATGCTGAACAACATCGCTCTGGATGTTGATCTGTTCCATGCATCCGAAGGAGTTTTCCGGAGCAGGATTCTCCTACTACTTTGACATGAGTCTTTTTCGTGTATTTTTTTTTCTTTTTTATAATATAACAACAACAAACCATCACGCCGTTTCCCTGTAGGGGTAGGCAGAGAGGATAGAACGCCATAACACTCTATCTTGGCATACAGACCTCGCCTCCTCTACATTCATACATCTTCTCATGCACGCACGCCGATTATTCCTACTTTTGACATGTCCATCTTCAAGTATTTGATGGACTTGCTCGTGCCATGTCTTTCTCGGTCTTCCTCGTCATCAACATTTGCATCGTAGATCCTTTTAGCCGTTCTTTCGCTGTCCATTCGCTCCGCACGTCCAAACCAACGCAGCACCCCTTTCTTGATTCTGTCGATAATGCGTGTCTCAGCCTTACACACTTCACGGATCTCGACATTTGTGCACCTATCATACATCGTTTTACCATACATTCGCCTAAGGGATCGCATTTCGACAGCATTCAACCTATATAATATGTACATATTGAATATATTTTTGTAATGTATGTTATATTTAAAATTAATGAATAGAATTGAATGAAAAAGTAAAGTTGACTTAAAAGCTTAATTCCATAAATTTTTGGTTGTGTTAATTTAATCTATGTATGAGTCAATACTCAATTCTAGCAATTGCAAAGCATTGCTGGGTTCAGCTCGTAATATAATAAAATATAAAATATGATGTGAGATGGTTCGGTCACGTAGAACGAATGGACGACGAGAGAATGGTAAAACAAGTATATATGGAAAAATGAACGGTAACGTTAGACGAGGACGACCGAGGAAGACGTGGCATGATCAGATAAACCAAAATCTTAAGTCTGGTCATGTCAAAAGCAGACAGAACCGAAGGGCGTGTGTGACAAGATGCATGAATGTGGAAGAGGCTAGGATTGCATGCCAGGATAGACGTGTGTGGCGGTCCATTCTCCCTGCCTGCCCCTACGGTGAAATGGCGTGATGGTAGTAGTAGTAGAAGTAGCAGTCCTCCATCCCGCTTGGGATGAGAGGACGGCCAGTGAGCTATTCATTCCTCGTGTGTCGGAGTGCCGGTGTGAAGTCTGTCCTCTCTCTTGCAGGATGGCGGTGTGGCGGGGAGTCAGCTCAGCCCTCAGCCCCCCACGATGGCAGAGGTCGTCAGGTAACCGCGGACCATTATTTTATTTATTTATTTCTCGCGCGATCTCGACGGGCGCACTGGACGAAGACATCCGAAATCCAGTCATTCTTTTTTCATGAAAGTTAATAAATTAATAAAGAGTTTTTTTTTTTTAAAATAAGAGAAATTGATTATCAACTGACCGCTTTTAAATGAATGAGTAATCCATTTTGTAAACAAAATATAAATATATATTTTTTAATCTTACAGAATATTTTATCTTCTTTTTCTTATGTTACACAAAAATATTATAACTGTCTATTATAGGAGCCAAAATCCATTTAATATTTTCTTGTATACCCACGAACAGGCCACGCCTTTCTGGGATTTTTCTGTTTACTATTTATTTATTTTTTTAACAGAGTCTTTATTCAATAAAATATACACATTATTACAATATTAATACATTATGAAGAAAACAAATAATTAAAATATAACAATGTTTGATTATGTCCAAATGCTTGCAGACTGGCTGGATTTCCTCCCTAGGGAGTTGTTCATAATTAAATTTATTTCAACAGAGAGGGAAAATTTTTGAGAAGGGAATATGGAAGTCTAGGCATTTACAGGGCTTATGACCTGTCATTGGCTGGTTTAAGTGGCCACTTTACACACTGTGTAACATTCACCATTCTGCCCATGTTTGAACATCCACATTTCCTCAACTCTTCCATCTGTTGACTTTTGTGAAGTGAAAGAGCTGAAACCTTTATCACGTGGGTGAGATTCATCCGGCTGAACCATCATAAGCCCTGTAAATGCCTAGACTTCCATATTCCCTTCTCAAAATTTTTCCCTCTCTGTTGAAATAAATTTAAATTAAAATATAGTTTGTCATCGGACATCTAAATTTGTCACAAATGAGAGGGAAAACATTTTTGAAAAGAGAATGTGGCAATTTAGGCATTCACAGGGCTGGCTCGTGACCGGTCATTGGCTGGTTTATGTGGCCAATTTTCACACTGTGTATCATTCACAATTCTGCCCACGTTTAAACATCCACATTTCTTCAACTTTGTCGACCTTTGTGAAGTAAAGGAGCCGAAACCTTTATTATGCGGGCGGGATTCATCCGGCTGAACCAAATCACCCACTAGGCAACGCCTGAAAACATTTTTGCAATTTTTATACTTCTTCTTACGGATGGAAGAGTCGAGGAAATGTGGATGTTTAAACATGGGCAGAATGGTAAATTTTACACAGTGTGTAAAGTGGCCATTTAAACCAGCCAATGACAGATCATGAGCCCTGTAAATACCTAGACTCCCATATTCCCTTCTCAATGATGTTTTCCCTCTCTGTTGCAATAAATTTAAATATGAATGATTCCCTGGGGAGGAAATGCAGCCAGTCTGCAAGCATTTGGACATACTCAAACATTGTTGAAGTAATTAATTTTGTAGACAAAATACGTATAATATTCCAATCCTTATTCTACTATACCTAGGCATAACTTTATACCTGGTTTATAAGTAAAGGCTCCGTATAGTTTTCATATGGAAATATTTTTTTTATTGCTTTCTGTTTCATATCAAATGGTTGAAATTAAAATTTATTTCAACAGAGAGGGAAAAATTTTTTGAGAAGGGAATATGGAATTTTAGGCATTTACAGGGCTTACGACCTGTCATTGGCTGGTTTAAGTGGCCACCTTACACACTGTGTAACATTCACCATTCTGCCCATGTTTTAACACCCACATTTCCTCAACTCCTCCATCTGTCGACTTTTGTAAAGTAAATGAGCTGAAACCTTTATCATCATCATTCCATGTCCGCTCCTTGGTTGGAGCATATGGTGACCTTACACGCTGTGTAAACCAGCCAGTGACTGGTCATAAGCCCTGTATATGCCTAGACTTCCATATTCCCTTCTCAAAAATGTTTTCCCTCTCTGTTGAATTAAATTTAAACATGAATAACTCCCTGGGGAGGAAACCCAGCCAGTCTGCAATCATTTGGGTTGAAATTCTTTTGTAGAACCATACCTTTTATTTTATTCTGTGCTTTTTGTCTAATAGCTGCATTTTTTCTTATGTCAGCAGTAATATACAGGGTGTTCTTTAAACCCTGTCACATCCGAAATCACGATGATCAGTATGGACAAAAATACATATTAGCATATTAAAAAAAATCAAAGAAAATTTAAAAAATAAAATATTTAAAAAAAACAAATGGTTGCTTACTTCTGCAGAGGAGAAGTGAGTCAGGGTATCAGGCTCCCCCCTCGTTTCTCCCCAGAAGTAAGCAACCATTTGCTTTTTTGGATATTTTATTTTTGAAATTTTATTCGTTCCAAAAAAATATTTTAATGTGTCAATATGTCTCCTTGCTCATACTGATTATTGTGGTTTTGGATGTGACAGGGCTTAATGAACACCCTATATAAGAATAATAATATAATACTTTGCGAGATCATAACAATGTTACGATCATTTCAATATTCCGAGTCGATGGAGCCGGCCTGACTCTATCTGGATTTCCAGGGAGCGCAAGCGCAAGATGAACGGCGGGCTGGCCACGCTGCGGAGGAGGCTCATGGCCGGCCGGCGCGGCGCGCGCGGCGCCCGCTCCTGCGACCCCGCCGCGCCGCTGCGCGACCTGCTGCGCGAGTGGTCGCCGCTAGAGGTGCGTGAAACGACTCTATTTTTCCTAAATCCGACTCCTCGTTGTATCGACATTGTTGTAGTATATTTATTAATACATTTCGGAGAAACTCGGCTGTTCAATTTGATACTTTGATTTTTACGTGTGTAAAAAAATATTATCCAATTTATAATTTGTAATAATGTATAAAGTATCAATGATGTGTATAAACTTAAACTTAATATATATGTATGTATAAAATATAATATAAATATGTATGTGCAAATATATATGTATATATGTGTCTGAATGTATAGTTATGAATGCATTACAAGTGCCACGACTCAACACGGATTTTCTAGCGAGTCGGAGCAAGTTCACAGACATGGGTCGTTCCTGATTGTGTCGCTATAAACTGTGTCTCTGTCCTTAACAAATGTAATGATTGCGATTCAATCTACATTGGAAAAACTAAAAGAAACTTTAATATTAGAGTAAAAGAACACTTAAGATGCTTAAATAATAATCATTTTTCTGAATTCACAAATCATCTGATAGGAAATTTGACTTTTAACTTATAATTTGACTTTTAATTTTAACTTTTAATTTTAATTTGAACTTTTAATTTTAACTTTTAATTTTAACTTCAAACTTTAATTTTAAATTCAACTTTTAATTTAAACTTTTAACTTTGATTTTAATTTAAACTTTTAATTTTAATTTCAACTTTTAATTTTAACTTCTAACTTTAATTTTAATTTTAACTTTTAACTTTAATTTTAATTTACTTTTAATTTTAACTTTTAATTTTAACTTTTAACTTTGATTTTAATTTTAACTAAAAGACATGGCACGATCAAGTCCATCAAATACTTGAAGATGGACATGTCAAAAGTAGGAATAATCGACGTGCATGCATGAGAAGATGTATGAATGTAGAGGAAGCGAGGTCTGTATGCCAATATAGAGTGTTATGGCGTTCTATCCTCTCTGCCTACCCCTACGGCGAAACGGCGTGATGGTTTGTTTATTTGTTTTAATTTAATTTTAATTTAATTTTAACTTTTAATTTAAACTTTTAACTTTAATTTAAATTTAAATTTTTACTTTTGATTGTCAGCCGGTTTCGCAGTTAAGTGGGTTTCATTATTTTTCCTTTTATATTTTCTGCTCATGTTCCTTCTTAAATAAAAATAAATACAACAAAGAAGTTAGGCACTCCGAGAGAGTGTACAGGAATGAAGGGTGATCGTCCCGGAATAGTGCCGATATGTGCTCTCTTGTGCTGAACGGTGACCTTGTTCGCAGGTTGGTGCGTTGCTCGAAGAGTACGAGGCGCTGGCCGCCCTCCGCGACCTCTGCGTGCAGGCCGAGCTGGCGCGACCTCCTGCGGCCGCCCTGAGAGGCGACCTGGCCTCGCTCTATCACCACAGGTCAGAGCGCTTGCAGCGTGAGCTAGTGGATTACGCAGCCAGCCATTTATCAGAGATGATCCTGGATTAGAAAAATCAATATGTAATAACACTGGCTTGCCCGGTGTCAATCAAAACAAATTATCGGCTCAACCATTTACAGTAAAACCTCGTGGTCCTCCTTTTTACACCAAAATATTTAGGTCCCATTTTTTCCCAGGTTTACCAATGCAGCGACAGCATCGGTACGAATCAAACTTATATGGATCACCCAATGAAGACTTGACATACTGTAAAAATACCAGTTTAGTGAGAAAAGAATTATGAATCTACGGTCCAACCTCGTTTTTATGTTCCTCGATTTTACATTTTCCCGCTTATTACACCGAAATATTTATTAATATTTAGGTCCCATTTTTTCCACACATTCTCATTCAATTAAAGTTTTTTGCGTTTTTCACAACCCCGGTTTTACGTCGAAATTTTTTCATAACACATTTGATCTGTCAAAAGACGAGCCGCGCGAATGCAGAATAAAATCGAGGTAAATAAAAAAAATGTGTAAATTATTGTCTCAAACCAAATTCAAAGTAGGTGCTGTGTAATTGACCATTTTGTTGAAGTGTCTAATTTTGACATTCTACTAAATAGCGACATGCAGTTGCCGCATGTTTAGGAAGAATAAAGTCTTTACATCGATAAATTACGATGCTGAAAGTTTAAAAAATGGGCAATAGAAATATTATTTGATGTTATAAACATAATGTGAATAGGAGATAGTTTAAACAGTTGTCATAAAAGTGTGAAACAGTTTTGCCGCGATGTAAATGACAGTTGAAATTCTGTGGTGCCATACTAAAAACGTGATACCATATAAATAAAATTTCCCAATATTTAGGGAAAAAATCGTTGTATGCATTTTACGCAAATTCAAATTTTTATTTTCGTGTTTTTAAGGCTAAGTACTTATAGTCCTTTAAATTTAGCTTGATTTATATGACTGCTGTCAAACTAATGTCAATAGTGATTAGAAATCACTGATCATGTACCGATCAAATCAATTTTCAGTTCAAATCAATGCCTAGACTTCTATATTACCTTTTCTTAAATGTTCTTCATCTCTGTTGTAATATGTTAATATAAACAGCTCCCCAGGGAGTTGAATTCAGTCCTTGTCTACAAAAATTTGGACAAACTCAAAATATTGTTGATAAATTACCTGGTCCATGAAGAAGTATAGAAATTGAAAAAATAACATTTTCAGGCGTTGCCTAGTCTAGTATGTAGGTGAAATAATTCAATTAGATGAATCTCACCCGCATAAATAAAGGTTTCAGCTCTTTAACTTCACAAACATCAACAGATGAAAGAATTGAAAGAATATAGATGTTCAAATATAGGCAGAATGGTGAATGTTACACAGTGTGTAAAGTGGCCACTTAAACCATTGACAGGTCATAAGCCCTGTAGATGCCTAGACTTCTATATTACCTTTTCTTAAATGTTCTTCATCTCTGTTGTAATATGTTAAGAATAGGATTTTTTAATTTCTAGATTCTCATAGCTTGACATTTGCTTAAACTGAGTTGCAATTTATTTTTTTGGCACCACATGTGTAATTTGCATATAATATCAGGGTATGAACTGTCTTTCTCTTCGTACTTGTCTTACTTTCGAATTTACAGTTTATCAAATTATCTTTTCCGGTTTCAGGATATGTCCCGACGCAGAGCTGGTCTTCAAGGGAACCAGCTTCCCCGTCCACCGGGCCATACTGTCCGCGCGGTGTCCCTACTTCAGGGAACTGCTCAACGCCTACCCCGGGTAAATCTATTATTGTATTACTCTGGGCTGCTGTGTCTGTGCCGAATGATACGAATGAATCTCGCGCCCACAAACATGTATGGCGAAGGTCTGCCGGCTTTTGTTTGGCGAAAGCCGGTCGCACGTCAGCGTGGACAGCCCGGCCTCGATAAACTCTGTTTGGTGAGGCCGGGTTGCAGTGGCAAACGGTGATTTTATTTATAGGTAAGCTATAAAAAAAAAACATTATTTTTTTACCTAAATAGTTGGTACATAATATAATGTAAGTAATATACACTATAAATTGTGATTTTTTTCTGTGGTTCTGTGTGATACAACAACTCTCATCTATGAAATCCCGTTTTGTTGCAGCGTCGGTGCCCGCGTTTGCCTGGATGCTCCGCTCCCCCCGCAAGTGGACGCGGCGACCCTGGACGGCCTTCTCCGCTACCTGTACGCGGGGGAGCCCGCCCCCCAGCCTTGCGGTGACTATTCTCTCCTTCTTCACAGTCTAGCGCACCGTCCGGGTCCAGGCTGGGTCCAATACAATACAGTGGACAGGGCAACACTGTCCTGTCCCGGCTCCGTGAACTTGAACAGCCTCGACCGCGCAAGACGGAACAATTGGACTGTAGTATCGATGCACCATAAGCAGTCCTCACTAAAAACAACTGTCATATAGATCGCTGTAAAATTGTTTCCACTTTTTTGACAACTTTTTAAACCATCTTATTTATAAATTTTAATATTTCCATTGTTGCATTTTAAAACATCGCAATTTAATGATATTAAAACTTTATTGTTAAATGTTATTAAATATTTGTATATAAACCACTTACCGACTTTTCTATGTCTACCGGTTTTGAGACGTACCCGTCTCTTCGTCAGGACACCAATTAAACCAACATGCAAAACCCACTATACACCTTCACCATAGTTGTTGCACAAAAATATAAAACCAACACGACATGCAATTTTAAAAAAAAATATTGGCTCAGTCGAAACCCGCGGTCGGGGTGTGTCGGATTACTTTCGGCCGTACTCGGGTGCATCCTATGACCTTCAGTTTGTTTCAGCTTTCTATCAACAAGTATTGTTAATTGTGACGTTAAATTTATACCTTTCATTTCATTCTGTATTTTATCTAACGCATATTTTAATGAACTCTTAAGGTTCAACTATAAAAATGCCTAATTTTGGGATGAATGAATGAATAATTGTATTACTAATTTCAGACGGGGACGGTTGCGACGCGTCCAATCGCCGGAGACCGGCTAACAGTGTCCCGGACTGCTGTCCCAATGTGTCCCAGCATGGTAACTTTTACTGAACTTAACATCAGCAATAGTCATAATCCAATCTTAACATCAGTTAAAATCGTATTCCTATAATGTTAACATTAGCAGTAATCATATTCCTGTAATGTTAACATCAGCAATAGTCATAATCCAATCTTAACATCAGTTTAAATCGTATTGCTATAATGTTAACATTAGCAGTAATCATATTCCTGTAATGTTAACATCAGCAGTAATCATATTCCTGTAATGTTAACATCAGCAGTAATCATATTCCTGTAATGTTGACATCAGCAATAGTCATAATCCAATCTTAACATCAGTTAAAATCGTATTCCTATAATGTTAACATCAGCAGTAATCATATTCCTGTAATGTTAACATCAGCAATAGTCATAATCCAATCTTAACATCAGTTAAAATCGTATTCCTATAATGTTAACATTAGCAGTAATCATATTCCTGTAATGTTAACATCAGCAATAGTCATAATCCAATCTTAACATCAGTTAAAATCGTATTCCTATAATGTTAACATCAGCAGTAATCATATTCCTGTAATGTTAACATCAGCAGTAATCATATTCCTGTAATGTTGACATCAGCAATAGTCATAATCCAATCTTAACATCAGTTAAAATCGTATTCCTATAATGTTAACATCAGCAGTAATCATATTCCTGTAATGTTAACATCAGCAATAGTCATAATCCAATCTTAACATCAGTTAAAATCGTATTGCTATAATGTTAACATTAGCAGTAATCATATTCCTGTAATGTTAACATCAGCAGTAATCATATTCCTGTAATGTTAACATCAGCAGTAATCATATTCCTGTAATGTTGACATCAGCAATAGTCATAATCCAATCTTAACATCAGTTAAAATCGTATTGCTATAATGTTAACATTAGCAGTAATCATATTCCTGTAATGTTAACATCAGCAGTAATCATATTCCTGTAATGTTAACATCAGCAGTAATCATATTCCTGTAATGTTAACATCAGCAATAGTCATAATCCAATCTTAACATCAGTTAAAATCGTATTGCTATAATGTTAACATTAGCAGTAATCATATTCCTGTAATGTTAACATCAGCAGTAATCATATTCCTGTAATGTTATCCTCAGCAGTAATCATATTCCTGTAATGTTAACATCAGCAATAGTCATAATCAAATCTTAACATCAGTTAAAATCGTATTCCTATAATGTTAACTTCAGCAGTAATCATATTCCTGTAATGTTAACATCAGCAGTAATCATATTCCTGTAATGTTAACATCAGCAGTAATCATATTCCTGTAATGTTGACATCAGCAATAGTCATAATCCAATCTTAACATCAGTTAAAATCGTATTCCTATAATGTTAACATCAGCAGTAATCATATTCCTGTAATGTTAACATCAGCAATAGTCATAATCCAATCTTAACATCAGTTAAAATCGTATTCCTATAATGTTAACATTAGCAGTAATCATATTCCTGTAATGTTAACATCAGCAATAGTCATAATCCAATCTTAACATCAGTTTAAATCGTATTGCTATAATGTTAACATTAGCAGTAATCATATTCCTGTAATGTTAACATCAGCAGTAATCATATTCCTGTAATGTTAACATCAGCAGTAATCATATTCCTGTAATGTTGACATCAGCAATAGTCATAATCCAATCTTAACATCAGTTAAAATCGTATTCCTATAATGTTAACATCAGCAGTAATCATATTCCTGTAATGTTAACATCAGCAATAGTCATAATCCAATCTTAACATCAGTTAAAATCGTATTGCTATAATGTTAACATTAGCAGTAATCATATTCCTGTAATGTTAACATCAGCAGTAATCATATTCCTGTAATGTTAACATCAGCAGTAATCATATTCCTGTAATGTTGACATCAGCAATAGTCATAATCCAATCTTAACATCAGTTAAAATCGTATTGCTATAATGTTAACATTAGCAGTAATCATATTCCTGTAATGTTAACATCAGCAGTAATCATATTCCTGTAATGTTAACATCAGCAATAGTCATAATCCAATCTTAACGTCAGTTAAAATCGTATTGCTATAATGTTAACATTAGCAGTAATCATATTCCTGTAATGTTAACATCAGCAGTAATCATATTCCTGTAATGTTAACATCAGCAGTAATCATATTCCTGTAATGTTGACATCAGCAATAGTCATAATCCAATCTTAACATCAGTTAAAATCGTATTGCTATAATGTTAACATTAGCAGTAATCATATTCCTGTAATGTTAACATCAGCAGTAATCATATTCCTGTAATGTTAACATCAGCAGTAATCATATTCCTGTAATGTTGACATCAGCAATAGTCATAATCCAATCTTAACATCAGTTAAAATCGTATTCCTATAATGTTAACATCAGCAGTAATCATATTCCTGTAATGTTAACATCAGCAGTAATCATATTCCTGTAATGTTATCATCAGCAGTAATCATATTCCTGTAATGTTAACATCAGCAATAGTCATAATCAAATCTTAACATCAGTTAAAATCGTATTCCTATAATGTTAACTTCAGCAGTAATCATATTCCTGTAATGTTAAAATCAGCAATAGTCATAATCCAATCTTAACATCAGTTAAAATCGTATTCCTATAATGTTAACATTAGCAGTAATCATATTCCTGTAATGTTAACATCAGCAATAGTCATAATCCAATCTTAACATCAGTTAAAATCGTATTCCTATAATGTTAACATCAGCAGTAATCATATTCCTGTAATGTTAACATCAGCAATAGTCATAATCCAATCTTAACATCAGTTAAAATCGTATTCCTATAATGGTAACATCAGCAGTAATCATATTCCTGTAATGTTAACATCAGCAATAGTCATAATCCAATCTTAACACCAGTTAAAATCGTATTCCTATAATGTTAACATCAGCAGTAATCATATTCCTGTAATGTTAACATCAGCAATAGTCATAATCCAATCTTAACACCAGTTAAAATCGTATTCCTATAATGTTAACATCAGCAGTAATCATATTCCTGTAATGTTAACATCAGCAATAGTCATAATTCAATCTTAACATCAGTTAAAATCGTATTCCTATAATGTTAACATCAGCAGTAATCATATTCCTGTAATGTTAACATCAGCAATAGTCATAATCAAATCTTAACATCGGTTAAAATCGTATTCCTATAATGTTAACATCAGCAGTAATCATATTCCTGTAATGTTAACATCAGCAATAGTCATAATCAAATCTTAACATCGGTTAAAATCGTATTCCTATAATGTTAACATCAGCAGTAATCATATTCCTGTAATGTTAACATCAGCAATAGTCATAATCAAATCTTAACATCGGTTAAAATCGTATTCCTATAATGTTAACATCAGCAGTAATCATATTCCTGTAATGTTAACATCAGCAATAGTTATATTACCGCAAAGCTGACAATTTATCTTTTCAATTGATTGCCTGATTAAGTTGGTTTTTGAACTGCTCGACAGGCGCTCTGGGACTGGACGTGATCTCTCCCGAGCCCGCTGTCCTGCGTCGCCTGGCCCAGGAACTCGGGGCTCAGCCCGCCGCCCTCCACAGGGACATGCGCCACCTACTGGACACGGGTAAGCCGAAATAGTCGCTAGGGTAAGCGAACGGCTGAATGCTGTCGAGGTGCGATCTCCGCGTGGTCAAACTGTGTACGGTAGGCGTACAAACGTCGAGATCCGCGCATTATGGAAGGCCGAGACGAGCCCTATCCATAAGATCAAGATGGGAGTGCTGTATTGGTTTGGACACTTGGAGCGAATGGACAGTGAAAGAACGGCTAAAAGGATTTTAGGTGCGAATGTCGATGGATGCAGAAAACGAGGAAGACAGAAAGACACAAGAACTAATCGTACACAAATATTTGAAATTCGGAATAATCGGGGTGCGTGCATGAAAAAATGTATGAATATAAAGGAAGTGAGATCTATCCTTTCTTCCTCTCCTTGCGGAGAAACGGTGCCATGGTTTGTTGGTTTGTTCATTTTATTTAACACGTTGAGCTTTCATAAAATAAGCCGTTTTTAATCAGTCTTCCGTGTGCAGGGGAGTTTGCGGACGCGTCGCTGGTGTTCACCTGGGAGGCGGGCGCCCCCGAGGGCCGCGCCCCCGACGGCCGCGCCCCCGCCGAGGCCCCGCCCCCCGACTACGGCTTCCGCCCCCGCCTCGAGCTGCCCTGCCACCGCGCCGTGCTGAGCGCGCGCTCCCCCTTCTTCAGGTAAACGCACCGAACCTTCGTGATCTGGTGTATATTGGTAAACTTATATTGGTAAACTTCCACGACCTTAGTAATGTCTTGCCGTCGGTAGTAACCTCCTCGCCCGGTCCGCAGGAGCGTGGTCCAGCGGCGCTGCCGGCAGCAGGCGGGCGGCACGGAGCCCGTGAAGATCGTGCTGGACGAGCGCGTCATCCCGCACAAGTACGCGCGCGTGCTCTTGCACGCCGTCTACACGGACCAAGTGGAACTGGCGCTCGTGCTGAGAGGGGGCACCTACAGCACCCCGCCTTCCAGCCTCGGAGAGGTAATTATCGCTTCTTCTGTGTCACCCCAATGTTGACTATCACTCTGGAGTATGAGTCTCTGTGCTGGGGATACGGAATATCTCCTCCATATTCCTATTCCTTGACCTCAACTATGAACGCTATCTTCATCTGAACATATCGAGATGGTATACTCAACTTCTGTACTATCTGTATCTTACCTCGGTATCAACAATATTTTGAGTTTGTCCAAATTTTTGTAGACAAGGACTGGATTCAACTCCCTGGGGAGCTGTTAACATTAACATATTACAACAGAGATGAAAAACATTTTAGAGAAGGTAATATACACCGCAAGACAAATAAATTTACGAGTTCTCAAAAAAAACTAAAATTGACATATAATGAATTATTCTTGATATTTAATTAGTTTTTTTTATATTGTTTGACATATGTGATGACTACTCGTTATTTCAAGGTTAAAATAAAAAATCTTACTCATGAATTGTACTTAGAAATTGCCATTATATATCAGGTATCAGATTACCCGAACCTTAGAGACCCATAACGGTTCATTTATGGTCGAGTGTTTGTGATGGAATAATAAAAGACATGTTATTTTTTAATTCATATTTAAGAAGTAGGTTCTTATCGCTTTATTTTAAATTAAAGTATTTTACATTTAAACATATTTATAACATTTAAAAATATTTAGTACTTAGTGAATTCACCTTTATTTTTTATAACATGTAAAATTCTATTATTTAGAGAAGCGTAAAGCGAATCTAAAATTTCTGATGTTATTTCTTCTTCCCAAACTTGAATTAAGTTTTTTTTTAATTCCTCAATGTTTTTGATTTTTTTTTCCCGACTTTTTTTTTCATAATCGCCCATAAATTTTCTATCGGGTTCAAATCAGGGCTATTCCCGGGCCACGTCAACGATTTTAAGCCAATTTTCTCCTTGAATTCATTGATCTATAAAAAAACAATAAATTATTTATCATGTGGTCACAAAATGCATTTAAAAATATATATATTTGTACTCACAGTGCGGGCTCTATGGCACGGCGCAGAATCGTCCTGAAAAATTGGGTCCGCGGTATACTGCGTAATGTCCTCGATTGTTGGAATAATATGTTATTTTAACACTTTTTTGTACTTAATGGCATTCATCGTACCCTGTACAAAATTTAGAGGTCCTAAACCGTATGCTGTCATGCACCCCCAAATCATCACGTAGGGTGAATGTTTAACGGTTCGAGTGACGCACGACGGATGATATCTTTCCCCACGTTTTCGTCGAACTGTCTTCTGCCGTCTGGACCAAAAAGGTTGAATTTTAATTCATCAGAGAAAACAACATTTTGCCAATCCTCCAAGGTCCAATTCTGGTGCTCTTTTGCCCAATCCAGTCTAGCCTTCTTCATTTTGTCCGTGAGTAATGGTTTCTTTGCGGGACTCCGTGCTTGGAAACCATGCTCCAACAGCCGCCTGGACACTGTTTTTACTGAAAATGTTGATGTGCTGGTAGACTGCACCTCTGCGTGTATTTCAGGTGCCGTTAAAATCGATCGCGCATAACAATTTTTTTTATTAAGCGATCATCTCGGGCAGATGTCACGCGCCCCCGTCCGCTTCCTTTTTTCCGTTCTATGGATCCAGTTTCTTGGATTTTTTAAAATAAAAACCTCACTGCACCTTCTGAATACCCAACTCGACGAGATATTTCACAATTAGATATGTTTTCTTGCGACAATGTGATTATTTTGGATTTTATCGCAATCGACATTTGCTTTGCACTTTCCATGATTGTTGTGTTATGTTCACTCAAACGCGGGTAAAACAAGACTGTTGAGACATTTTAAAATGTAAATATTGTAGAAAGGTGACACATAGTGTCCTTAATTTATTAAACAAAAGAAAGAGGTATCGATAAAGGATTTCTTAGAAAAAGGGTTCAGTAAAGTCAAGGGGCGCGGTAGCAGGTAAACTCGTAATTTTTTTTGTCTTGCGGTGTAGATGTCTAGACATCTACAGGGCTTATGACCTGTGATTGGCTGATTTAAGTGGCCACTTTACACACTGTGTAACATTCACCATTCTGCACATATTTGAACATCTACATTCCTTCGATTCTTTCATCTCTTGATGTTTGTGAAGTTAAAGATCTGAAACCTTTATTTATGCGGGTGAGATTCATCTAATTGAATTATTTCACCTGCATACTAGGCAATGCCTGAAATTCTAGGGATTCTAGAATCGTCAGTATAAACCGATATACTTGCATCAAAACTTGATGGTGGGGGAATCGGTAGTGTATCTTAGTAGTCAGTCGGAGACTTTTGTCTTCAACTATAACGTCATACCGAAGCTATGTCATTTTAGAGCGTAGATATGTGTACCGTGTCGTACGCTTCCCTTTGTTCCATGTCGATGTACCTACCCAATACTCGAAGGTGGGGGGTCGGTAGTGTATCTTCGTAGTCGGAAGGTATGACGTCTTTATCTTCCCATCATAATCCAGACCCTGATGCCATGAGGAAGTTTACTGGTTTGGGAAAATGGATATAAAAAATGTTTCTTACACTCGGTAAAAATTTGAGCATAAAATTGTGAGGCTCCGAAAATGATCTAGATATGCTGCAATCTGAGTGGCCCATGTGTTAAGTGTGTTTTGAGTGTTTAATCCCCGTCCTGTGTTTCCAGGCCCAGGCCATGAGCAGCAGCCAGACGTCGGGGGCCGGCGGCGCGCGGAGCACCTCCGGCGCGTCGGTCAACTCGCACGCGCCGTCGCCCATGGAGGAGGCGATGGAGCTGTACGAGATCGGCAGGTAAGGAACCTGGGATCACACCCCCGCTCGAAATGGCTGTCACGAAAAAATTCACACTGGCCAAATGGAACTATCTCGAACTATATCAAATTGAAGCTGATATGTTCAAATCTATTTCAATGACATACAACGAGCATATACATAGAACTTGTAAAAATATATTACGCAATAACTCAATCAGTTTTGGAATATGGGATAATTGGATGGGGATGTGCAAATGACACACTGATCAAGCAAATAATAATTGCACAAAAAGCTTTAATAAACATTATCTTAGTCCCAATCAGAACTAGCTCCCTCGGTATATTTGAAAATCTTAATGTCAAATCTATAAAACAACTTTATGTAAAAGCTCTGTTACTATACGCACGTAAACATTATTCTCTACCTTCCGTTACAAATACAAGAGTTGCTAGATACTCCACCCTGATGCTGCAAAAATATAACAACCTTCGGTCAAAGAGGATTGGCCCACTACTCGGTTAAAGTGTACAATCTACTTCCATTATCCATAAGGACAATTAGTAAGTTCTCGCAATATAAAATTGCTATTAAGAAATGGATAGTGGCGGTGGGTTGCGCACGTATGGATGAGTGGATCAAGCCAAATAGGTAAAATGTGTGTACTGAGTATGAAATTTGTTCTATTGGTCTATATAAATTGGTTATGTTTTTTATGAATATTTTTGTTTTTTATTGTTTATTATGTTAACTTTGTTAAATAGCTAACCTTTTAACAAATTTAATCTTTTTAAACAATATTTTGAGTTTGTCTAAATTTTTGTAGACAAGGACTGGATTCAACTCCCTGGGGAGCTGTTTATATTAACATTTTACAACAGAGATGAAGAACATTTAAGAGAAGGTAATATAGAAGTCTAGGCATCTACAGGGCTTATGACCTGTCAATGGCTGGTTTAAGTGGCCACTTTACACACTGTGTAACATTCACGTTGCCTAGTATGTAAGTGAAATAATTCAATTAGATGAATCTCACCAGCATAAATAAAGGTTTCTGCTCTTTAACTTCACAATCAACAGATGAAAGAATTGAAGGAGTATAGATGTTCGAATATGGGCAGAATGGTGAATGTTACATGAAGAAGTATAGAAATTGAAAAAATTACATTTTCAGACGTTGTCTAGTATATAGGTGAAATAATTCAATTAAATGAATCTCACCCGCATGAATAAAGGTTTCAGCTCTTTAACTTCACAAACATCAACAGATGAAAGAATTGAAGGAATATAGATGTTCAAATATAGGCAGAATTGTGAATGTTACACAGTGTGTAAAGTGGCCACTTAAACCAGCCATTGACAGATCATAAGCCCTGTAGATGCCTAGACTTCTATATTACCTTCTCTTAAATGTTCTTCATCTCTGTTGTAAAATGTTAATCTTTTTAGTTAAAAATCGTAATTTAAAAATTCATGACTGATTCTAAGTATTTATTTACGTATGTAGAATACACGAATAGCTTGTTTTTATCGGCCTCAAATTTATCGGCCAAATCAGGGCGCTTGTAATGATGTTTGTTTGCAGGTTCCTGGAGCTGGACATCCTGAGCCAGGGCTGCGAGGACATCATCGCCGAGCGCCTGACGGCCAACAGCCTGGCCGCCGTGCTGCGCTGGGCGTCCCAGCCGCACGGCAGCCGATGGGTGCACCGGTAAGGATTCCCCTCTTATGCCCGCTTTTAAAGCGGCGACAGTATCCGAGCACAGGCGTCTGAGCATCTTTCAAGCACTCTTGAGATTTCCACAAAAAAGACGGTGACAATTTCCCAACTCGGAGAAAACGGTATAGATAGCAAAAATATAGCTTGAGCCCGGTGAACGAAAGTGGTATTTTTGAGTTACTTTGACTGTTTATTTACTTATTAACGCCCGATGGGCTTTTACGTATACAGAGGTTATAAACATTTTACAAATATAAAAATACTACTTAAAATGAAAAAAAATATTAGAAACTCTAAATGTGTTGCAACAAAAAGGGAAAACATTTTTGAGAAGGGAATGTAGTTTGTCGCAAGATACAAAATTAGCAGTATGTGATGTGTGGGAGTGAAGTATCGGCGGGCTTAGAGCGAGCGGACAGTCGGCATGCCAATTTCTAAAGAATAAATAAATAAAAATCTGTTTTTAACAATATTTTGAATGTGTTCAAATGTATGTAGATAGGCAGGATTTCTTAATGGACTTGGAAAAACAGGGATGAAAGTAGGCTGAATGCTGTCAAAATGCGATCTCTCAGGCGAATGTGTGGTAAAACTATGTACGATAGATGCGCAAATGTCGAGATCCGTACATTATGTAAGGCTGAGATAAGCATTATCGACAAAATCAAGAAAGGAGCTCTGCATTGATGCAGAAATAGAGAAAGACTGATTAAGACATGGCACGATCGAGTCCATCAAATACTTTAAAATGGACACGTAAAATGTCAGAATAATCTGCACGCGTGCGTGAGATGTATGAATGTAGAAGAAACGAGATCTGTATGCAAAGATAGAGCAAAGCGGCGTTCTACCCTTGAATATGAAAGTCTAGGCATATACAGAGCTTGTGCCCACACGATAAAAGTTTCAGCTCTTTTCTCCTTTTCCTCCCGCTCGCAGCCAGGCGCTGCGCTACCTGCGCGAGGAGTTCCTCGGCGTGGCGAGCGGCCCGGCCCTGCTGCAGCTGGAGGCCGGCCACCTGCAGCACGCGCTGCGCTGCCCCTTCCTGCAGGCCGCCGAGCTGGACGCGCTGCGCGCCGCCCTGCGCTGGGGCGAGCACCGCCTCGTCAAGCGCATGGAGGACAGAGGTAAGCCCGAGCTTATTGCTGAAGAAGCCACCCACTGATGGTGGAGAGAAAACGAGAGTATGGATACTACCCATTGCAGTACCCAGCATTGTTCCTTTCAGGAATGCTCGGTGTCGCAAGTCTACGGGCCAGAAGGAACAGCTAATGATGGCCTTTGAATTTCTGCACGGGTTAATTTACAATCAACAATGTTTGAGTATGTCCAAATGCTTGCAGACTGGCTGAATTTCCTCCCTAGGGAGTTGTTCATATGTAAATTTAAATATGAACAACTCCCTAGGGAGGAAATCCAGCCAGTCTGCAAGCATTTGGACATACTCAAACATTGTTGAATTACTACCTGGTAAAAGAAGAAGTATAAAAATTGGAAAATTGTTTTCAGGCGTTGCCTAGTAGGTGATTTGGTTCAGCCGGATGAATCTCACCCACGTGATAAAGGTTTCAGCTCTTTTACTTCACAAGAGTCAACAGATGGAAGAGTTGAGGAAATGTGGATGTTCGAACATGGGCAGAATGGTGAATGTTAAACAGTGTGTAAAGTGGCCACTTAGTAGCAGTTTGTTGCAACAGAGAGGGAAAACATTTTTGAGAAGGAAATATGTTAGTCTAGGCATTTACAGGCCTTATGACCTGTCATTGGCTGGTTTTAATGGCCACTTCACACACTGTAACATTCACCATTCTGTCTATTTCATCCACATTTCCTCAACTCTTGCATCTTTTGACTTTTATGAAGTGCTAGAAGTGAATTAATTTACTTCACAAAAGTCAACAAATGGAAGAGTTGAGGAAATGCGGATGTTCGAACATAGGCAGAATGTAAATGTTACACAGTGTGAAGTGGCCACTTAAACCAGCCAATGTCAGGTCATAAGCCCTGTAAATGCCTAGACTTCCATATTCCCTTCTCAAAAACGCTCTCCCTCTCTGTTGAAATAAATTTAAATATTTAATTAATTTGCAATCCCAGAATTTTGGTTACCAAATTTCACGTACTCTTGCGACGTACGTAGCGTATGATTCAATAATGGTTCTCCCGCAGAGCCGAACCTGCTGTCGCACACGGCGCACTCGGTGACGCGCAAGGGCGTGAAGAAGCGCGACCTGAGCGACGCGGAGCTGCGCGAGCTGCTCGCCGACATTCTGCCGCTGGTGCGCATCGACCACATCCTGCCGCCCAACAGCGAGCTCCTGACGCAGGTGAGCTTTATAAAATATGTCAAATGGGAATCCTCATTTAACATACAGTAAAACCCCCTTTTTACTTTTGATAAAATGAAGATTTTAAGAGCTATAAATATGCCCATGGCAAAGATCTAGATTTCGCTGAAAACCGCGCGTGAATTGGTCGGGTAATTATTCAGTCTATCGAGGACACACATACAAATATTGCCTTTTATATACAGTAAAACCACCTTTTTACGTTTTTCAAGGGAGCAAAAAAAAAGTGTAAAACTGAGGGAAACGCTCAAGTGAGGAAATGAAAAATGTATGGAAAAATAGGAATTACATCAAAATAAAATTGATTTGCTACTCTATAGTGTACGTATACTTCCAGAGAAATTGTAAAAACGGTGATAAGTGGAAATTGTCAATAATTTTTTTTTACCTATTTTCAATGATTTTACTAAAAATATTTTTATATTTTTTCAAACAATATTTTATAATTTTTTTTAAAAACAGCATGTTAAAATTATTTTATGTGTAAATAAAAAAAAAAACGAAAATAGAATTTTGAATTTGCATAAAATAACATACAATAATTTTTCCCCTAAATGTAGGGAAATTTTATTTTTATGGTATCACTTTTTTTTCTATGGCATCACTAAAAACAACTGTCAAATAAATCGCGGCAAAATTGTTTCACTTTTTATGACAACTTTTTAAACCATCTTTTATATAACTTTAAATATTTTTATTGTTATGTTTTAAACGTCGCAATTTAATGATATTAAAACTTTATTGTTTCTAAACGTTTGTCAACTGCGTATCATGATTTGTACAAGTCAATATGACGTTTTTGTTTAAATGAAAACTAAGACTAACCCTAAAGGAAGACACTTAAACAAAAAGGTCCATTACACTGCACCGGCTTTGAATTTAGGTTAAGACAATAATTTATCCTTTATTAATTGTTTACCTGTTTTTATTCTTCATTCGCGTGGCACACGCGGTGGCGCGCGGGCCGCCGCATCATTATTACGACATCATTTTGGCTTTTTGACACATCAAATGAATTCCGAAAATTTTTAAGCGTAAAACCGGGGTGATGAAAAATGTGTAAAACGTTATTTGGGGGGAATATTTGTATGAGAATGTGTGAAGAAAAATGGGTCCTGATCATTTCAGTGTAAAAAGCGGGAAAATGTAAAATTGAGGAACGTAAAAACGAGGTTTTACCGTAGTTGAAGTCAAAAGTGATGATATTTTTAATCTAATTGCTAAAAACCTGCAAACAACATTAATTCATGCTCTCAGTGCGAAACCGCGCCCAACGAGAGCCGGGAAGCTACTAACGCAGCTAACGGGCGTCTGGGAGAAGTACAAGAAACTGCTGTTTGCGCGTGTGACGCATAAAAATAAATTTTTAGAACGAATAAAATTTACAAAAATAAAATATTTAAAAAAACAAATGGTTGCTTACTTCTGCAAGGGGGAAGCTAGAAGAGGGGAGGGGGGAGTCTGATACACCGCCAGAAATAAGCAACCATTTGTTTTTTTTAAATATTTTATTTTTTTCAAATTTCTGCATTCTGAATATTTTTAAAAGTATGCCAATATGTCTTCTTGCCCATACTGATCATTGTGGTTTCGGATGTGACAGGGTTTAAAGTATATGCATTATCGAAAGTGAGACGTAAAGAGTGTGCGAGACAATTATATATTAGGATTATTCTTTTACTACGAACGCAACATGCGACACATTGGTAAACTTTCTGTTGCATTGTCGATATTTCCAATTTTTAAAAAAAGGCTTTTATGTTCCCAATAAGCATTAATTATTTAATAAAAACGCAAATGTATAACGAAAGAAAAGGGAAAATCTCAACCCATCATTTATTATATTAATGGAGATATTAAAGTTATTAGAAAGGGAGGGTCAATAATAATAATTGTGTCTCCGTTTACCGAGCGCCCCGTGTTGCAGGCGATACGTCGCGGGCTGGTCAGCAGCCCCCCGTCCTGCATGCTCGGCGACGCGCCCGCCGTGTCGCGCGCGGACGCGTGGATCCGCGGCAAGGCGCGCGGCGGCGGCTACGTGCGCCCGCGCCTCTACATGCCGTACTACGAGGAGGTGAAGGTGAGTGGCGAAGGCGGCGTCCTTACGGCATTCGGAGTGGAAGGAAAATTTATATTATTATTAAATGAATCTGACTTATTACTCAAATATTGGAATGTAATCGATTGTAGATGAACAAATCCTACACAAAATGGCATTTTTAACTCAAAACCTTTCTTACTCTTTTTGTACCAACGATATATGTAATGAAATACACATCCCACATCAAGTGTGCTCCATACATCAGTCGGTCAATATTAGGTCATTCCCCTTTCACAGCCTACATTAGGTGTTTCCCCTTTCCGCAGTCCTCGTTAAATGCTCCCCTTTTCTGCTGTCATCGTCAAGTGCTCCCCTTTTCTGCAGTCATCAAATGTTCCTCCTTTTCGCAGTCATCTTTAAGTGCTCCCCTTTTCCGCAGTCCTCGTTAAATGCTCCCCTCCCCTTTGCTCCCCTTTTCTGCAGTCAATTGTTCCGTTTTCCACAGTCATCGTCAAGTGCTCCTACGTTCCGCAGTCATCGTCAAGTGCTCCCCATTTTTGCAGTCATCATCAATTCCCTTTTCCGCAGTCCTCGTTAAATGCTCCCCTTTTCTGCAGTCATCGTCAAGTGCTCCCCTTTTCCACAGTCATCGTCAAGTGCTCCCCTTTTCTGCAGTCATCAAATGTTCCTCCTTTTCGCAGTCATCTTGAAGTGCTCCCCTTTTCCGCAGTCATCGTCAAGTGCTCCCCTGTTCCGCAGTCATCGTCAAGTGCTCCCCTTTTTTGCAATCATTTTCAATTGCTCTCCTTTTCCGCAGTCCTCATTAAATGCTCCCCTTTTCTGCAGTAATAATCAAGTGTTTCCCCTTTTCGCTGTCATCTTCAAGTGCTCCCTTTTCCGCAGTCATCGGCAAGTGCTCCCTTTTCCACAATCGTTATCAAGTTTTCCCTACTTTGTTGACATAATGTGTTAGCTTTTTTGCTGTCAATTTTATGTGTACCCTCTTCCACAGTTAACATCAATAGTCACTTTTTTCCCCAATCAATATTAAATATTCCCCTTTCTGCAGTCATCATCGAGTGTTCTCCTTTCCGCAGTCCACTTCCAAAGATACCCTTTTCACAGTCAGCATTAAGTGCTCCCACTTCCCTGTCTTGTCTCTGCCCGTTGCGTACTGACCTAGTGCCCTTGCAGGCCCTGCTGGAGGACCAGCTGGTTCAGGAGACGGAGCTGGTGAGGATGCGACGCGCGCGCTACATTCCGGACATCCCCGACACGCTCTACATGGTGAGTGCATATGCTATAAATATCACACAATCAGGTTGTTATCAACCATATCAGCTGGCCTTATTATTATTAAACTATAGACAGGCAGCTATTTATTCATACCTACACAATAAAACCCTCTTTTTACGTTTTTCAAGGGAGCTAGGAAAAAAGTGTAAAACTGAGGAAAACGCTTAAGTGAGGAAATGGCAATGGAAAAATGTATGGAAAAAATAGGAATTACATAAAAATAAAATTGATTTGCTACACTATAGTGTACGTATACTTCCAGAAAAAAATTGATAACGGTGATAAGTGGCAATTGTCAATATTTTTTTTACCTATTTTCAATGATTTCGCTAAAAATATTTTTATATTTTTTCAAACAATATTATGCATATGCAATATTAAGCATGTTAAAATTATTTTATGGGTAAATAAAAAAAAACGAAAATAGAATTTTTAATTTGCATAAAATAACATGCAATAATTTTTCAAATGTTGGGAAATTTTATTTATACGGTATCACTTTTTCTTCTATGGCATCACTAAAAACAACTGTCATCTAGATCGCGGCAAAATTGTTTCCACTTTTATGGCATCTTTTAAAACCATATTTTTTATGACTTTAGCAAGTTAGTGATATTAAAACTTTATTGTTTCTAAACGTTTGTCAACTGCGTAGCATGATTTGTACAAGTCAATATGACATTTTTGTTCAAATGAAAACTAAGACTAACCCTAAAGGAAGACACTTAAACAAAAAGGTCCATTACACTGCACCTGCTTTGAATTTAGGTTAAGACAATAATTTATCCTTTATTAGTCGTTTACCTGTTTTTGTTCTTCATTCGCGTGGCACACGCGGTGGCGCGCGGGCCGAGGCATCATTATTACGACATCATTTTTGCTTTTTGACACATCAAATGAATTCCGAAAATTTTTAAGCGTAAAACCGCGGTGATGAAAAATGTGAAAAACGTTAATTGGGGGTAATATTTGTATGAGAATGTATGAAGAAAAATAGGTGCTGATCATTTCGGTGTAAAAAGCGGGAAAACCTAAAATTGAAGAACATAAAAACGAACTCTATATATAAATCTATGCACTCTCGCCGCAGTCTCCTGCAATGGTCTCTTTTCTTGGACGAAATCTAAACTAGTACACTTCTCCCGAAAATGGCTTTTGTTTCGGAGAACTTTATGTTCATGCAGGACATTGAACACTCTCGGGGCCACAAAAGAGAAATTTCTCCAAGCGACAGTCGTGCGTGTTTTTGGTATTAAATAATTGAAAATACAGGAAAACCTCGTACCAGCATTCTGCTGGTGATCGCTCCACTTGCCTGTTGGCAGATGAACGCTGGAAATAGTTTGGTTTGCGAAATGCGTAGAGTAAATAAAGATAATTTAATATTATGTTAATAAAATTTGTATAAAACCACTCACTGACTTATCTGTCTCCCGGTTTCGAGACGTAACCCGTCTCTTCGTCAGGACAACAACACTACACCAACATGCGAATACCACTACACACCTTCACCATAGTAGATTTGCAAAAATATAAAATCGACATGCAGGTTAGACACATGCTTCACTACGCCACCACCGAGGGTTGATGACTCATGGAGCTAATATTTCAAAAGGATTAACAATCGGAAAAGGAGGAAAAAGGGAGGGGGAGGGTGGGGTGACCATTACAATGAAATATCGAATAATGGACTATATTGCAAAGTTACTTGATTATTAATTAATGGGACATTATTTTTCAAAGCCTTCTTTATGTTGTTGTCCTGACGAAGAGACGGGTTACGTCTCGAAACCGGTAGACAGATAAGTCGGTGAGTGGTTTTATACAAATTTTATTAACATAATATTGAAATGTTGGACCACAAAGTTAATGCTTTGAATATTAATAATATAAAGATAATTTACTTTGACGCTGAACCCTAATACAATGAATGCAATTACCTACCTTATACTGGGGTCGGGCATGACCAAAAATGTATAAATTACTCTTTTTAAAAAAATGGTCGTATGTCCAGTTGTGTATGTCCTTCTTTGATTGAAACAATGTCTCAGTTGGGAAAGTGAGAGGACATCGAAGCATCGCTCTCAGTATTCATTTTTGTACATTTATTAGGGGGTTTGTGATAGACGCCGCGCGACCTCCCCAGCCCACTATACCAAAGGTACCCTCTAACTGGAAAATAGCAAAATACACCGTTCTGAATGTGCCATGTCCGAGATGTTCCCAAGCGAGCGGGAGATATTCCCTAAGGCTCCCAATCACCGGAGTCCCATTCACACTTTTATGTCTCTCCGCAGGTGTCGGCGGAGCCGCGCGCGCGCTCGGCCGGCGGCCTGGCGCCGGCGGAGAGCCCGGCGGGCGCGGCGGGCGGCGCGAGCGCGGCGCGCGCGCCCGGCGCCGCCCGCGCGCCCGGCGCGCCGCCCAGCCCGCGCGTGCTGCGCGCGCTGCGGGCGCGCGAGGCCGAGCTGCGCCGCGCGCCGGCGGCCGTGCGCGCCGCCGCGCGCGCGCTGCCGCACACGCACGAGGTCAACAGGCAGGTGAGGAAATATCACGTTATTTGTTGGAATTATTAGTAGCATTAAAAATATTTTTTAATTCCCGCTCATTGCATTGGCTACGCCTCTAATACGTCGCGATTCGGTTAAATTCGGTTTTGGTGTATATAATAAGCATAAATTTATGATATTTTTGAAATTTATTTGTTGTTTTATGTTTCAGATAAGGCTGAGGGTCGTCCGGGAATTCAACTTGCCGGATACCGTGGCCGACAGTATGGAGGGCGCAGTCCTAGAGGGGGGCTCTCTGACTCCCCAGCAGCACGCCGCGAGGTAGGCACGAGCCGTCGAGCTTCACCCACGTTGAAAATGTTTACGAGGGCTGATCGATGTGCCCCCAATTCACCTACTCCGAGTTGACCGATGGAGCTGGCGTTTAAAGTACCGAGCGACTTGGACGGTTCACCTACAACCGGCCGCTGACCACCGCAGAATGCTGGACAATGCTCCGGCATACATGGTTGAATCATCAGTGTGGCTATGTATCAGCAGCGAATCGTCCGAATAAGTGATTATGCACAGCTTACAAGCGTAAATGGGAAAACACTTTTGAGAAGGGAATATGGAAGTCTAGGCATTTACAGGGCTTATGGCCTGTCTTTGGCTGGTTTATGTGGCCACTTTAGACACTGTGCAACATCGACATTTCTTAAACTCTTCCATCTGTTGACTTTTGTGAAGTAAAACAGCCGAAACCTTTATCACGCGGGTGAGATTCATCCGGCTGAACCAAATCACCTACTAGGCAACGCCTGAAAACATTTTTCCAATTTTTATACTTCTTCTTTTACCAGCTAGTTAATTCAACAATGTTTTGAGTACGTCCAAATGTTTGCAAACAGACTAGATTTTCCTCCCTAGATGTAAATTTGTCGCAACAGAGAGGGAAAACACTTTCGAGAAGAGAATATGGAAGTTTAGGCATGGTGAATACTACGCACTGTGTAAAATGTCCACTTAAACATGCCAGTGACAGGTCATAACCATATTACTATATGGTACAAATTAATGAATATTTTTTTGTAGATTATCTATAAAAAAAAAACACAAAAAGTACCTAATCAGCGGCATGTGAAGAAACTGATAAAAGCGTTCATGTCAGTAAATATTAGTATTTAACCACTTGCCAATTTTTGTGGCTACCGGTTTCGAGACGTACCCGTCTCTTCATCAGGACACTCGCTACACCAACGTGCAAATACTAAAATACACTTTCACCTTTACCGTCACCTGAAAAAGTACGTAAATTACGTGCGGAGTTAAAGGGAATGCAAACACCACCATGTCTGAACTTGCACTAAAATGAGATTATTTCACTTTCATTTAAAAACGTTTATTTATTTATTTATTAACGGACACTGTCCATGTATACAATTTATAAGGTTTAAATATTACAATAAAAGAATAGTTTAAAACATTAAAAAAAAAAAAAGAAAGAAGCATTGACAAACATAAGGGACATCGAGACAAGATCTGGACTATTTATTTAGTGCTCGTTTAAATCCTTGTAAACTTAAACCAAAAAAGTCCACATGATCTTGTCTCGAGTTAACAATACGACAAAGGCGGGTCATTGGAGAATTTAGACCATAGTTTGTTCTATGCCGATCGATGAACAGTACTTCATTGTTTCTCAATCTACGAGTCGGAATATTGAAAAAAAAAAAACGTTTAACCTATTAGCCCTTCTTCTTCCTAATCCCCCCACACACATTCTGCGACATATCACTAAATATTATTAACCTGATTTTAGTGGTTCATATTATATATCGATCAACCCCACGTCTAAAACAGTATTTTAAGCCATTTTCTAAAGCCGTGGTCTCGCATCGCCCCGGTGACGCCCGGGAAGACTGTCCTAATGGGCCAAGACTTGATGCGTCTTGTTTCTTTCCAGATGTGGTCAAGACGAAGATACGGACCAGGAGCTGGAAGAGCACATGGCCAGCGGCCGGCTGCTGCAGGGATCCAGGGACGGACTAGGTGACCTGTTCATTATTTTTATTTTAGTCTCCAACAGCCGGGGGCTCGCCCACCATATGCTGCACACCGCACCCGAAGACTTCAGTCTCCTTGGCGATGCCCGCTCCGTTTAATCGCGGTCCACGAGAGCTGGCCCGCAATTACCCATGTTATCTCTATCGGTATATTCAACTTTTCTACTATCTGTCGTGGTGTAGTGTTCAGCGCGTTTGCCTACCGTGCGAGAGGTGTCGGGTTCGATTCCCGACATGCTTGACATAAAAAAATATTTAAATAAAGAATATTCCTTACTCCCTGGACTGGCACCTAGAGCGTAAGACTGATCATCTTACCTTCATGTATCAAAAATGATCAAGATACGCTGAGATTGGTTTACTGACGCAGTACCCTATGCACCATTCGGTGCGGAGAGGGAATGATGATGATGATGACTATCTGTACCTTCCTCGGTATGGCAAATTTTGATCTACTGACATGTCAATACGTGTTTTCATTACATCGTATGATCAATTGTTCCAAGAAGCTCAACTTTTGGATATGAGACAAATATATTCTTTTCAACAACAACAACAAACCATCGCGCCGTTTCCCCGTAAGGGTAGGCAGAGAGGATAGAACGCCACATCACTCTATCTTTGCATTCAGATCTCGCTTCCTCTACATTCATACGTCTTCTCACGCACGCGCGCCGATTATTCCGACTTTTGACATGTCCATCTTTGAGTATTTGTTGGATTTCATCATGCCATGTCTTTCTCGATCTACCTCTATTTCTGCGTCCATCAACATAATGTCAATATTCTCAGCCGTTCTTTCGCTGTCCATTCGTGCCACGTGTCCGACCCGGCGCAGAGCTCCTCTCTCGATTTTGTCGATAATGCTCGTCTCGGCCTTACATGATGTACGGATCTCGACATTGGCGCATCTATCGTGCATAGTTTTACCACACATTCGCCCGAGAGATCGCGTTTCGACGGCATTCGGCCCGCTTTCATCCCTGTTTTTCCGAGTCCATACTTCGCTCCCGTACATCACTGTGAACTGCCAATTTTGCCTCTTGCGACAAGCATTTATTTGCCAAGGTCGATTTAAGTGCTCCGTTCACTCTGTTCCGCTCATTCCATCCCTAGTGAACATACTTCCCAGATACACAAATTCCTCTACTTGTTTTAGTATAAGGATCTAGGTGTCTTCCATGATAGTAAATTACTTTTTGACGCCCATGTTGACAGCATCATAAAAAAGTCATTGCGTGCGCTTGGCTTTGTTACGCGTAGCTCTACGTCGTTCACTATGGCAAAGACACTTAAAATCCTTTACTGTACATTAGTGCGAAGCAACTTTGAATATGCATCACAAATATGGAATCCTATTGTACGAGACGCGTTTCCGCCTCGTATAAAGAATTGTGAGACTGTAAAAATCTCGGCAAGGCGCTGGGCTGGTATTCTACTGCGAGCTGCAATAGGTATCAGTAGCCCGTAGGTATGAATATTTATTCCAAATACTGTCGGCTGACGGTGGCGGCTGGCAGGTTGTAAATCCGCTTCTGGATTCGGCTGAGTCCAGGAAAGGTGCAGTGAAGATCTGAAGACGAAGTGGCGAAGTAATCGGGCAGAGTAGAGTTAAAAGAGAGTGTTTACTGTTTTCGATCGATGTCTTTATTTCTCACATGTGCACATATTTATACAAGATTACAAAATCTGACCCTACGGTTAACTTAGGTATGGGAATGGTGCCGGCCCCCCACTCCTGTCAAGTATTCTCCCGAGCGGCCAACGTAAATAGGCGCCCCCTAGCCAACGTATAAGCCCCGACCCCCGCCTCCGTCCCTCCATTGCACAATCGAGCGCCGACTGGAGCGGACGCGAAAGGCCCGCTAGCTTGACACGCTCCGCTCAATTCGTCCTTTATACGGCAGCGGCCGGTTAGACACGGAATTAGCCTCGCAGACTCATACATACTAGGTTATATATTAAATACAAGTAAAATAATAATTGAAACATTTATACTAACATACAATAATAAAATAAAGGACTATGACGTCCGCTACACCTATGTACAATGTGCAGATATCACGCATTGAAAATATTCAAAAAAAATTCGTAAAGTTCATGTGTTTTCGGTTGAAACTTGAGTTTAAATCTGACCAGTATATTCATATATGTAAAAAACATCACCTGCTGCCTCTGCAAAAACGTCGTGAAATAGCGGATATAATTTATTTACTTAAAATTGCCTCTGGTTCAATTGACTGTCCTGAACTACTTTGCAAACTTTCTATCAATGTTCCTTCCAAAGTTTTAAGAAATAACCCTCTTCTTCACATACCTCTTGTTTCATCTAATTATAGGCAAAATTCATATTTATGGCGAACTTTTAATAATTTTAATGTAATAAATAAATCATTTAACATAGATTTATTTGAAAATAATCTTAATAACGTGCGGCGTTTGCTTTCGAAATAACTCGTAGTATTTTCTTCTTTTCTTTTAAATTTACATTTAACTACTATTCATTTTATGTTCGAGAATCTTTTTTAACTTACTGTGATGCTACTTGTGAAAACCTGTAATTGGCTTATTTGTTATTTGTTTTGTTATATAAATATGATATAATTATAGCTGTTGGTTATCCAAATAAATACAAATACAAATAACTCCATTCCCAGTGATTTCACATTTAGTCATACTTTCATTTCTTTCAAAAACCATCACATTGGATGTATCGACGTTCACCAGCAAATCGGCCCTTTAATCTTTTACAGAATATTTTCCTTTATCTTTCTTGTGTTACACAAAAATATTATACCAGTCCGTTTGTTATAGGAGCAAAAATTCATAAACATTTATTGTATGCCCACGAACAGACATGCCTTTGTGGGATTTTTGTTTATATATATATATATATATTGTAACGTACGCGTTACCACGATTAATTCGCCGGTTCGTCACCCGCGTCTGCCGCAGTCAAGCTTCCCGGCGTAAGTGGGAAGCCGCCCTCCCGGACAGAGTCAAAGACAAAGTCGGAAGGCAGGAGCACAGCTGCGCCGACCGCAAGTCAACCTCAATAGCCCTGAAAAGGACTTTCCACCCGGTCCGAGTGTGCAGAGAGGCGAAGGCAGTCAGCGGGCAGAGCGGAGCGAAGAGCAAAGTGCAGGAGGGCGAACAGGGCGGAGAACGGAATACAACACGTGTGCAAGGTTCAGAGTTAGGAACTCAACTAATTTATTAATTTATTTCGTCGGCAGCCACGACGCGCGCAACATGACAATACAATACACAATATAGGCAATACAAAATAGGCCCTTTTCATGGCCTTACAAACATGAAATACATAAATAAAGATTAATCCCTGGCTATATTCCCCCGGTATTACTGAGGCCAGGCTCGAAAGCGAATCATTTATCTTTATTGGGAGCCTAGCGCTCAGTCACACAAATACCGGGTTCCTAGCTACGTTTATTAATTCACACATTTACATATATCATTTACATCACTTTCATTTGTCCATTCTAACGTTCTTTGCGTGTCCGGAACATATATATATATATGGATAATTTTTCCAAGTTTACTATTTTTACTCTTACTGCTTTCTCTTTCATTTCATTGCTATGTAATTATCCTTTACTTTTTTAATACCCTGTTTTACCGCTTATGTATATTGTGAAAAAAAAAAAAAAAAATTCAACCTGTAGATAGACTGGAAACTTTACTCCGCATTCAATGCTAAATTTCTCACAAGTATTTCTCTTCGTATCTCAAATAGCCAGCCACTTCAAAACAATTCAAATAACTATGAATGCAAAATGCATGATTTTTAAATGACATTAGACGATTCTCGAGATGGTAATTTTAACTTTTCGGCCGTCTCTATCTACCTGCTTATTTTAGCCGGGTCTATCGATGTGTAGGTACGGCTCCCGGGAAGATAGGAAAAAATGTGAAAATTTAATTTTTTACAGTGGCAACATTTTTACCGAGATCTTACGCATGCGATCTAATTGCCCCGAATTTTCAAACCCAACGGCTAGATGTTGCCACATTTTAATAAAGCAACTTCTAGCCATTCGGTTTGAAAACTGACAGTTGTGAGAATAATTTTTTTTCCTTCAAAATTTACTTATTTCTCTTTAATGTTTTAAATAGGCTTCAAAAAAAAAAAGTGGCCACCTCAGAATGATTAAAAATTTAAAGAAATCTTAATTAAAGCAAAAAAAAAATTTTATCGAAATCATTAATTCTGTAGTTTTATCAAGAATCATCTACAAATTATATTAATTTTAGTCACAATTTTCTCAACAGCTTCGTCTCTGTTGAAATAATATCAAGTATTATTGTTTTAGAACTGTGGACTGGCTCTCCTATAGGCGGGCGACGTTCCATACTATCCGACAGTGAAAAAGCTAGGTAAGTGACTTTAAATATCTTTCCAAACCTTATCCATATACATAGATAAAAGGCAATATTCGTATGTGTGTACGTGCGGTTTTCAGTGAAATGTAGATCTTTGCCATGTGCATATTTATAGTTTTTCAAATCTTCAATGTATTAAGTTGAAAAAAAGTTAGAAGCGTAAATGTTTTTCTATCGCTGGCCAGAGCTGCATTGCCCAAAATGCATGTTTATTTTTTTGTTTAAAAAAAATTTTTTTTGATTGTTTACAAACATTTGATTTTTATGGATCCCAATCAGAATATTTCCTTAAACTCTTTATAATTTAGACCCATTTATTTTCTTTACTGTATTTTTGGTAATACTAAAATAATATTAACTGACATTCAATACATTTTTGAAATTTGTATTTTTGAAAAGTGCACCCCTGTCGGTAAGAAGAGCAGTGTTCGACATTTATAAAATGAATTCTATATTTGAAAATTAATTATTTTGAGTTTTGGAATTCAATCGTGTACCTTACTTACCAGTGAAAAGTTCACAAACATGATTACAATATTGATATGAATGGCTTTCTTCTCTTCCAGACCTCATTCTGTCGAATCCGTGGTGTCGAGACAACGCCGGCGGCAGACGAGCGGCCGCGGCCTGTCGGAAGCGATGCCGGACGTCGCCATGGCCACGTCCTCCCTCAACCGCCTCCGCCTCGACCGCAAGGAGCCCGACGCCCAGCCGCCGCGCGACGCCTTCGCGTGCGCGGCGGCCGAGTCGCCGGCGTACGCGTGCGCCGCCGCGGACGGCCGGCCGGGCTGCGCGCTCGCGGCCGGCCGGGCGGCGTGCGCGCAGCCGGACGCGCCGTCCGGCTCGCGGCCCCCGGCGTACGGCGGCCGGTTCGCCTTCGCGGTGGCCAAGGAGCGCCCCGCCGAGTCGGTCGTCCAGTTCATGAACCCGAACCGGCACCTGCTGCAGGAGGGGTGCGGGTTCGGCGCGTACGGCCGCTCCACGAGGGAGAACCGGAGGAGAAACGCCTACGGGACGCAACCGCAAAGTAAGTTGAGGCTTGTGATATTTTTTCGCGACAGGATTTTCGATTGGTCACGCTGTCTCTTGTTAAACTGAAGGATTTACAGCTTGCAGGGAGCTCCTACCAGTGGCGAGCGGTGAGTTTTTAGATTGGTAAGATACGAAAATTCTAAGAAAATGTCCCGGAAGAATGTCAATTTGTAGCAACAATTCACAGACAGTGTATACTTGTAATGCCGCATTAAACAGACTTCACGAACTCGGCAATAGTTATGCCCACGTATCTGATATATTTAGTGTAGGGTATTGTTCCCATAGAACAAACCTTTTAAACTTTTTCAATGATGGTAAATGGTAATTACATTTATTTATTCATGCATATCATAATATACACAATTTTTTGTTCACTTTGCCCAGCTGTATGAAACAGTACTTATGATTTTCTTGTTATATTACTTTAAAATATTTTATTATTTAATTTCTTTACATTTATTCTTGAATTGTTTAAACTTTCTACTGAATATGTTGTATAATTTTTAGGTTAATTTTTAAAAATATAAATCTTATATAATTTTTAGGTTTAATTTTTTTAATTAATTTTGAGTAAAGGGGAATTTATGTTTTTTAAAAAAAAAAAATACTAAGCCAAATATGTTAGTATTATAAATTTTTGTAAACAACGGCAGATTTGCCGTTTACATGAAAAATAAGTCTAATTTATATTTGACAAATAATCCATGGCAAATGGCAGCAGCGGCCAATAGTTTCAGTAAAAATATTTTCTAATGTAGCACAAACATTTGATTTTAAAATATGCATTAAAAAAAACTGGAACCCTTAAAGGACTCGAACCCCCGCCCTATAGTCCTTAAAATGTAGCTTGATCAGAATGACAGTTGTCAGCAAAAGTGACGACATGACTTTGTAGTAATGTCTAAGGAAAGATTTATGTTGACACACAAAAATTCATTCGTATCTGGCATATTAATTAATTTTTTTAATGCAATGCTTGACATATAAATTAACATAAATATATAAAATCAGCTTTAAAACTAAAAAAAAAAAAAAAAACTTAATTATTAACAACGTTCTTACAAGGTTACATCATTTTGCAAAAACGTTAGAGAGGGACAAATTGATCAAATAAAAAAATAATTCATTTGATGTTGTTCATGAAAAAAGTATAAATGTCTTATTTTTGATGAATAATGGTCTTAAACACACTATAATAGGCTTGTTTTTGCGCTTGTATATCAATTTTCGCAAACAGTGATTCATGTTTGCATGAAAAACCTGATAAAATCGATTTGTTCGGTACATGATCAGTGATCAGTAATTTCCCATCACTATTGACATTAGTTTGGCAGCTGTATTTCAAGGACTTAAGTTGGAAGTGACAGTTTTAATCAAGCTATATTTTAAGGACAGATGGAAGAGTTGAGGAAATGTGGACGTTCAAACATAGGCAGAATGGTGAATGTTACACAGTGTGTAAAGTAGCCACTTAAACCAGCCAATGACAGGACATAAGCCCTGCAAATACCTAGACTCCCATATTCCCTTCTCAGAAATGTTTTCCCTTTCTGCTGCAACAAATTTAACCAGAATCCCAATCGTCCATGCGCTCTGTAGCTGCAAGACGTGCTGGGATATTTATTTACTGTACAGCGCCCTCGAGGCGGTTTTTTCTTCAAATTTCAATATGAACAACTCCCCAGGGAGAGAATCCAGCCAGTCTGCGAGCATTTGCACAATTATATGTTGCGAACACGAACGGCAACGTGAGACGAGGACGACCGAGGAAGACGCGGCACGATCAGATAACCAAAATCCTAAGTCTGGTCGTGTCGAAAGCGGGCAGAGCCGAAGGGCATGTATGGCAAGATGTATGAATGGGGAAGGAGCTGGGAATGTATGCCAGGATAGACGTGTGTAGCGGTCCATTCTCTCTGCCTACCCCTACGAAGAAATGTGATAGTAGTCTACTACTAGTAGTAACACAATGTGATGTAATGATGATCTAAATGTTATTAAATATTTGTAAATAACCGCCTACCGACTTTTCTATGTCTACCGGTTTCGTCGGGACACCAATCAAACCAACATGCAAAACCCACTATACACCTTTCTTTTCTCTTTCGTTTCTTCTATGTCTGAATGTTTATAAGTAAGCCCCGATGTTAAAATATGCCTTTGTCTTGCAGACGACGCCTCCTATGCACACGGTGACCTAGAGCCGGTTCCTCTGCAGCTGGACCTCGGCGACGGAAACCAGCACTCCAGCCCGGCCAGGATACCTCCAGGTAGGGCTCGACCACTGCTTAGTGTTACTTGGCACCGTGCCACACTCGTCAGCCGTGGCACTCATAAATGGCGTATGTTGATGACTTTTTATTGTATTTGTGGGGTTCGTAGTCCATTGATCGATGACACATCATTTTCCCTAGAATCCAATACAGCAAATTATGCAACTCTAACAGTATTGCGCAGGAATACGAGAGAGTCGTTCTGCAGTACATTAACATCGTCCCTACCATGGAGAAATGAACAACAAAGGGCGCAGTCAATGTCCAGCTTGTAGTTCGGGTTCAGTCAGCATCAGCCAGTCAACTCCTTATCGCCGTAACATTCAGCGACATAATTCGTCATTTATTTGCCATGTAATAAATACGCATTAAACAGCAACCTCGTGTGTTCTGTCATTCAATCTCCAACTGGGGTAGGAGCTCCAACCCTCAGCCATCAAATCCTACATCTCTTGTAGTTTAGATGACATTTTGTTTTACCGAGTTGATGCCGAAATGTTCTAGTACCGTATCATCATCACTATGCCCTTTCCGCACCTAATGGTGCATAGGGCACCGCATCGGTACACCAATCGCAGCGCATCTTGATCGTTTTGAAGGTAAGATGATCAGTCTTTCGCTTCATGTACCATTAGGCCGCGGGGCCGACAATATCCACCTTATATTCTCTATGCCAGTTTCGGCGAGCTTTAACCTTGTCTCACCTCTGTCTCCAGCTGCCGGATCCTGGGGTCGAGGCCTCCACCAGGAACGCGGCGGCACACTGCCTCCAGACTACGGACACTCCCAGGTATACGAATAATCATCTTTTAGCATAAACACTTTACAAATTTACTATTATGCTCTAGGTATGGAATGACTGAGAAAGATGTTGAAAGGAGGGGGAGAGCCGGGTACAGAGTGAACGGAGCACTTAAATCGACCTCGGCAAATAAATGTTTGTCGCAAGAGGCAAAATTGGCAGTTCACAACGGAGTCCCGGTCCCGTCCCTGATGTACAGGAGCGAAGTATGGACTCGGAAAAACAGGGATGAAAGTAGGCTGAATGCTGTCAAAATGCGATCTCTCGGGCGAATGTGCGGTGAAACTATGCACGATGGATGCGCAAATGTCGAGATCCGTACATTACGTGAGGCTGAGACGAGCATCATCGACAAAATCAAGAAAGGAGCTCTGCGCCGGTTCGGACATGCGGAGCGAATGGACAGCGAAAGAACGGCTAAGAATATTTACAATGCGAACGTTGACGGATGCAGAAATAGAGGAAGACCGAGAAAGACATGGCGTGACCAAATCCAACAAATACTTGAAGATGGACATGTCAAAAGTCGGAATAATCGGCGCGCGTGCATGAGAAGATGTATGAATGTAGAGGAAGCGAGATCTGTATGCAAAGATAGTGTTGTGGCGTTCTATCCTCTCTGCCTACCCTTACAGGGAAACGGCGTGATGGTTTGTTTGTTTGTTTATTTTTGTCAATTTATTGATAATTTTAAGTTGCTAGAATTTCACTTGTCCATGCACTTTGTAGCTGCAAGACGATTAGTCATCTAGCTTCAATAGGTACATTTAATTAACTATCAAATATCTAAATTTAGTAAATGGGGTCTAAATTCCAACCGTCCATGCGCTCAGTAGCTGCAAGACTTGTTGTAATCTAACTTCTATTTTTTATAAATTTATTTTTTATTTCGTTTTTCAAAATATCACTTAAAACTTCAACTTATCTAAACTTCATTGTCAAATAAAGTAAAACAATTTTTTTTTTAAATGGACTAGATTTATTACTGTCCATACGCTCTGTAGCTGCAAGACGTGTTGTAATCTAGCTCCTATATATCATAATTGGAGACGAGGAACTAGGATCCCAACCGTCCATGCGCTCTGTAGCTGCAAGACGTGGTGGGATATTTATTTATTGTACAGCACCCTTGAGGTGATTTTCACAAAAATGGCGCTATGTAAATTATCCAAATACATATAACATTTATCGAAATTTTTGGACCCACTAAAAAATCGAATGTTTATTTAAAAAAAATATTAATGACAATTTTTTTTTAAATTTTGTAGCCTGGTAGCTGTCAGTCCCAGGGCCGGGCTTGCGGTAGCTACTCCCGCTATATCGCCCCTCTTTTCCCAGCTGTGAGTATTGATTTGTTTATTATTTAAAAAACTATTTATTTATTTGACAAATTGTAGTCTGCATTATTTACGGGCTGTTTAACCCACCACGTAATACAAACTGTAAATATAAGTTCTAAACTGCCGATATGTACAGAAAAATAGATCCATATTATCTTTTTTCCTTCCAGGGCTTTTCGACTCTACAGCATCACAATAGGAGCAGGTCTCCGCGCACCCCGCAACCGTCGTCCTCTCTCCTGCGCCCCGCACCCGCCTACAGCGCGAACATGCAACCGCGAACCGAACCCAACTACAACGCGATCCAACCGCGATCCGAGTCAACTTACAACACAATCCAACCGCGACCCGAGTCGACTTACAACGCGATCCAACCCAGACCCGAGTCAACTTACAATGCAATCCAACCGCGACCCGATTCCGTGTACAACACCCTCCAATCGCGACCTGAATCCTACAATGCAATCCAACAACGAACCGACCCGTCTTACAATTCAATCCAGCCGCGATCTGATTCGGCTTACGGTTCCAACTCGCAAAGACAAGACGGTTATAATTTATCACAACCGCGACCCGATTCAGCTTACAGCTCCAACTCGCAAAGGCAAGAAAATTACAATTCAATTCAACCGCGACCCGACTCGTCTTACAATTCGCTTCAGCCTCGACCGGACTCGGCTTACAGTTCCAACTCGCAAAGACAAGACGTTTATAATTCTGCCCAACCGAGACCCGATTCGGCTTACAGCTCTAACTCGCAAAGGCAAGAAAATTACAATTCAATCCAGTCGCGACCCGATTCGGCTTACAGCTCCAATTCGCAGAGACAGGATAATTACAATGCCGCTCAGTCACGACCGGATTCAGCGTACGCGTCCAACTCGCACGGGTCGATGCGCCAGCACGGCGACGGGTACGGACAGAGCTCGGGCCAGCCGCAGAGACACAAGGACAGCTCCCCGGGCCCGGGGGCCATGCAGCGTTCCCACAGCGCCGGCTCCGTGGGCAGCGAGGGAGACACGGCCGTGCACAATGTATCCGGTGAGTCTTATTTTAAGCATGTCCAAATTTTTCCAGACTTAGATTCGAGATTGACATTTATTGCCACAGAGAAGGAAAACATTTTTATGCAGCGAGTTTGGAAGTCTAGGCATTTACAGGACTTATGACCCCGTCGTCGGTGGCTTGAGTGGCCAATTTTATTTGACTTTGTAATAAGTGAACGGATCTCACCCACATCAATGCAGGTTTCAGCTCTTTTGTTTCACAGAAGTCAACAGTAAAAGCTCCCTCCACATAACCAAAAACCGTGGGTCTTCGTATTGGTTTTGCTCATACTAAAAAAATTTTTTTTTTTCAATGAATGTGATCATGTTTTTAATTTTAACTGGTATTTTTTGTCGTATGTTCCATAGGCTTCAACCACCCGGCGTCCACGCCGTCACCGCGCCACTTCCTGTACGCGCCCCCCTACTACGCTCCGCCCTCGCGCGGCTCCAGCCCCCACCAGCCGCACTTCCTCGGCTAGTCAGTCGCCGATTTACATCGGTCCGAGTAGCACATGTACATTGGTCATTGTTGATCATTTACATAGGTTTAAGTTGCTAATTTTTTTTCTACATTACATGGGTCAAATGCAATTTAAAAAAATAAAACAATTCCATTGATCTATTTTGCTGAATTACTTTGATTAAAATTACTAAATTGCTAAATTACTTTTTCAAAATTGCTAAATTACTTTTTTCAAAATTGCTTAAATACTTTGGTAAAAATGGCTGAATTACTTTGGTGAAAATTTCTAATTTACTTTGGTATAAATTACTAAATTACATTGATATAAATTGCTAAATTACTTTTTCAAAATTGCTAAATTACTTTTTTCAAAATTGCTTAAATACTTTGGTAAAAAATGGCTGAATTACTTTGGTGAAAATTTCTAAATTACTTTGGTATAAATTACTAAATTACATTGATATAAATTGCTAAATTACTTTTTCGAAATTGCTAAATTACTTTTTTCAAAATTGCTTAATTACTTTGGTAAAAATGGCTAAATTACTTTAGTGAAAATTTCTAAATTACTTTGGTATAAATTGCCAAACTACTTTGGTAAAAATTGCTAAACAACTTATATCAAAATTGCAAAATTGTTATGGTAAAAATTTCTAAATGACTGGTCAGAATTGGTAAATTACTTTCTCAAAAGGGGCTAAATTACTTTGGTGGAAATAGCTAAAAAATCTTCGGTTAAAATTGACAAAATAATTTAGTTGAAATTGCTAAATTACTTTTATCATAACTGCTAAATTGTTTTAGTAAAAATTACTAAATTTTTTATACAAAATTGCTATATTACATTGCTAAAAATTTCTAAATTACTTCGGTCAAAATTGCTAAATTACGTTGTTAAAAAATTGTGAATTGCATTTTATAGTTTTGTTCTACTTTCTAAGTTACATTAAAAAAAATATATAAGCATTTTAATTTATAGAAATGCTTCATTACATTGTTAAAGATGCAAAATTTGCTACAAAATGTATAATTGTGATCTGTATATTTATAATATTTAATTTTTAAGACAGGTGCTTTGTTCACTAAGTTAAACCAATACGATTGTTATGGAAGTCTAGGCATTTACACGGCTCCTGACCCGTCATCGGCTGATCCAAGTTGACCAGTTTCCGCGCTGTGTAACATTCACAATTCCGCCCATGTTTGAACATGCATATTCATCCGTCGATCTTCGCAAGGTGAACGAGATGGAAGAATTCATCAAGCATTCTACGGACGCTTCAAACAGTGTTCAAAGTGATAACTGGTCATATGCCCTATAAATACCTAGACTTGCGCATTCTCCTTCATCTCGGTTGAGACATGTGTCTATTTAGATGAAATCCTAAGAAGGTTGAGCCCGGTGTCTGTCTGCGATGATTTGGACTTGCTGAAAATATTGTATATTTGATCTCATATTGATAAATTATTTCAATGACGTAACAATTTGTATTAGAGATGAAACAGCTGATGATATCCGGCGGCCAGATACCGAATATCCGGCTACCGGATTCTAAATATCCGGCAGTCAGATACCAATTTTCCGGTGGTCAGATACCTAATATCCGGTGGCCGGATACCAAAAAATCTGGTGGCCAGATACCAGACACTAAATATTGAGCACTAGATGTGAAGCCGCTCTTGCGCTGACAATGTCGCAACAGGCAAAACCCAAATAGAGCTGCAGCGTGTACGTTGAGAGGCTATTCTCTTAAGCGAGTCTTGTGTGGAAGCGAAGCCCGATTGTTTATTTACAACAAATCCTGAATGAGGAAATTTAAAACATTTTCAATCAAACCTAAAAAAAATGTATTTTAAATTTTGTAATTTTGAAAATCTCCACCGATGCTTCGAAATTGCACCGAGTTTGAGTGTTTCTGACATTTAAAAAATGAACCCTTTACAATTGAACTCGGTTATGCAGAAAGCAGCCAGTCCACATTTTTTTAATAAATGTCACATGCGGAGTGTCCCTTTAAAATATCTTTTTCCATAAAGACACCACATTATGTGTGAGGGTAAATAGATCATGCACATCGTGGTTTGACATTCATAAAGGAGTCGAGCGGGGATGTGTGATGTCACCGTGGCTGTTCAACGTGTAAACCGATAACTGCATGAAAGAACTGAAAGGCTTAAGAATGCGAGCAAAAATTACTGATTTAACTGTCAATAGTCTTTCGCATGCTGACGATGCCGCGCTTCTTGCTAACAACAAAGAGAAACTGCAATTCGTCATTCGTAGCCCTGTCTTACATTGAGTTCCCACACATTCGTCCAAGAGATCGCATTTCAACCGCGTTCATAAGTGTCGGGACTAAAACTCCGCTGTGCACTGCCAGTTTAGCTTCGATTGACATATTTTTACTAGCGAGACTGTGCTTAGTGCGCCGTTCATTTTGCTGCCCGCATTCACTCTCCTTTCAACGTCTTTTTCTACTCTTCCATCTGTTGAAAACATGCTTCTCAGATACACAAATTCTTCTCCTTGTTGGAGACATTCGTTGTTTACATTTATTATGCAGTCAGTAATCTCGCTTCCCCTTTCAAATCACCATCACTTTTGACTTGATTTGGTTCATCGCCAATTGGCTCTCCAGGCATACATCATACATTCTAGAGACTATTTGTTGCAAATCCTCGCTGCTGCTTGCTAACAGAACTGCATCATCAGCATACAACAAGCAGCTTACTGAAAAATTATCCATTTTTGCTCCAATACCCATACTTGTTAAAACATTTCGTAGAAACTCAGCTACTACTACTACTACCATCACGCCATTTCTCCGCAGGGGTAGGCAGAGAGATTGGAACTTAGCTTCTTCCACATTCATACATGCCCTTCGGTTCTGTCTGCTTTTGAAATGACCGGACTTAAGATTTTGGTTTATCTGATTGTGCCACGTCTTCCTCGCTCGTCCCCGTCATTTTCGCCATATATACTTGTTTTACCATTCTTTCGTCGTCCATTCGCTCCACGTGACCAAACCATCTCGGAGACCCTTTCTTAAATTTATCAATTATACTCGACTCAGATTTACACTCTCGCCATTATTCGTAACCCTGTCATACATCAATTTCCCACACGTTCGTCTAAGAGATCGCATTTCAACCGCGTTCACTCGGCTTTCATCCTTCCTCTGCCAGTTTCATGTTTGACTTCCATACATAAGTGTCGGGACTAAAACTCCATTGCGCACGGCCAGTTTAGCTTAGATTGAAATATTTTTATTAGCAATTACTGCGCTTAGTGCTCCGTTTATTTTGTTGCCCAGTACAAATAAAAATTTTACCGCCTTAAATGTTTATATCCAATTTCCCATCACACTGAACTTCACTCACATCTTTTTCGCTTTCGCCACTATTCTTGATAAAAATAAATACGTTTATAATTAAAATGATTTTTGTTCGTTTATTTGAGTATCCAGTATCCGGCCAGATATTAGCGAGCATTTGGCCGTATACCAAACTGGCACTGAAAAATGGCCAGATACCGGAGGAGAGTAGCCGGATATCTGTTTCATCTCTAATTCGTATCCTTGTATGTACAATAATAATAACTATCATAGAGTTTATTTATTTAGTATGTATATTGTTATAGGGTAATATTTAAAATTAAATATTCCTTAAACTAAGAAAATCGCAAGTCGCATTCGATGCGAAAAAATATACTTACGATACATAAAAGACATTGATAACGCAATAAATATACATTAATCGTAAATGTTCGCATGTGTTAATGCAAGATACGTAAATTAAAAATAATTTTAAGAAATACAATACATTAGATAAGTATAAAACATATTCTAATCTGTAGCAATGTTATTTTTTGTGAAGAATTAGTTTTTTTTCATATACATTGTATTCTTTAGCCGAGGCATGTTACATTTGTGTACCGTGTGAATATGATAAATTGTTATGTTGAAACTTGCAAGTTTGATTTCTTGTTATTTTTTACGCTTGCGAGTTTGAATTCTTGATATTTCAATACTTGCAAGTTTGATTTCTTGTTATTTTTTACGCTTGCGAGTTTGAATTCTTGATATTTCAATACTTGCAAGTTTGATTTCTTGTTATTTTTTACGCTTGCGAGTTTGAATTCTTGATATTTCAATACTTGCAAGTTTGATTTCTTGTTATTTTTTACGCTTGCGAGTTTGAATTCTTGATATTTCAATACTTGCAAGTTTGATTTCTTGTTATTTTTACACTTGCGAGTTTGAATTCTTAACACGTCCGCGGACTCATTTTTCTCATAGGGTCCATTCATATGGACACATAACACTCGTAATTTTTGTAATATTTAACCTGATTAAATTTAAAGTAAATCTTAATAGACTAACTTTAAATAAAATTAAAAATTTCATAGTGACCTAACATACAATTATTTTAGTTTCGCGTAGGCTGTAATCGTCTTTTCGCTACCAATGTCTTTTGAACTGAAATTTCCCAAATGAAAGACACGATTTTGACGGCTGTAGCTGGCGTAACCGTGATGTGTTAATATTTCGATACATGCAAGTTTAATTTCTTGTTATTTTCATACTTGCGAGTCTGATTTCTTGTTATTTTCATACTTGCGAGTCTGATTTCTTGTTACTTATCAACTTGCGAGTATGATTTATTGTTATTTTATCACTTGCGAGTTTGAATTCTTGTTATTTTGTTACTTGCGAGTCTGAATTCTTTATCGACGCTCTAGTTTTAACTATTGTTATTTGTCAACTTGCAAGTTAAAATCCTTGTTATATTTTCAAGTCGTCTTGCTTTTTAAAAATAAAATCAAGTAAACTTTTGATCACTGCCATAGTATTATTAACGAAAATTAGACCTTAAATTCCATAAAAACATCGATTTTGCACGGGCAGTTTTTTAGATGCGAAATTCATGCGAATTGGATTTTTTATTATATTGAATTGATTTTATTTATACTGTGTTTATTTATTACATATATTATTAAGAATTGATTGTAAATAAATATTATATTAATATTTTTTATTAATTAAATGTTACTACAACAGAGATGGAGACCAAGGCATTTACAAGGCTTATGACCTGTCACCCAAATGTTTTAATTTTGAAAATGAGAAAATGGGATTCAAATTAATCCACGACACAAGCCACGCTACCACAAACCGGTCCAAGTGGCCCCTTTAAACGCCGTGTAATATTCACCATTCTGCCGGCGTTTGAACGCGTGTATATTTTCAATTATTCCGTTTGTCGATTGAAATCTTTATTGATGCGGGGGAGACACTCAATTTTTACACTTCTCGTACCAGTCGGTATGATCAGCGTAATTTGCGTGATGAAACTCTTGCTTTAAAAAATCAACAAACGGACGAATTGAGAAAATGCACTCGTCCGCATCGTGGTGTTGAGGTCAGCGCGTTTGCGAGAGGTCTCGAGCTCGATTCCCGACGCTGCTGACACGAAACATTTATTGACTGATCGTCTTATCCTCGTATGCAAAAATCATCGAGATACGCGCGATCGCTGTACCGGTGCAGTGCCCTACGCACCGTTGAGTGCAGAGTGGGAGTGACGGTGATGATGTAATGTGGCCCCTTAAAACAGCCGATGACAGATCGTAAGCCTTCTGTATTTCCTTATCTGAAATGTTCACAGTCTCTGCAATATGTGAATCTTGATACCCCCCAGTTGCTCAATCACAAATAACTATCGACGTGCTTAAAATCATGCTAAAAATTTGAGCGATCACAATGAACAATAATGAACATGCTTAAGTCATTGCGGTCATAAGTCGACGCGTGTGTAATCTCTAAGTCAACGCTCGTGCCGGTTTGTTTTTTGTTTTCCTCGTAAATAAATACAGTTCACTGGCGAAAAATCGGCGTTTACTATAAAAAATAATACAATATATTGCATTTGCAAATAGCAAGGAGTATCAAATACCAAATAGTGAAAATTAAATTACATACAATTACTATGGCGATTGCTTTTCTTGACATTTGGCTTGCCAACCGTCGCATCGGCTAAATGCAATAAATAGTGTGATAAATAATAAATAAATAAATAAATAAAAATAGCCGTTTTGGAATGTTTTTCATATTTACACCGGTGAAAATCAAATATGTGATTGCGCAGCAGGATTATACGCCGCGAAACGTTAATATTTTGACATTTAATATAGGGTGTTCACAGATGTCCCATTGTGATCGCGAATACAAATAAATAAAAAATAAATAGCAAATAAATGAATAAAAATAGCAGTTTGTTGCAACAGAGAGGGAAAACATTTAAAAAAATGGAATATGGTAGTCTAGGCAATTACAGGGCTTATGACCTGTCATTGGCTTGTTTTAGTGGCCACTTCACGCACTGTGTAACATTCACCATTCTGCCTATTTCATCCACATTTCCTCAACTCTTCCATCTGTTGACTTTTGTGAAGTAAATTAATTCATCTTTAAATTTATTGCAACAGAGAGGGAAAACATTTTCGAGAAGGGAATATGGAAGTCTAGGCATTTACAGGGCTTATGACCTGTCTGGTTTAAGTGGCCACTTTACACACTGTGTAACATTCACCATTCTGCCCATGTTTGAACATCCACATTTCCTCAACTCTTCCCTCTGTTGACTTTTGTGAAGTAAAAGAGCTGAAACCTTTATCGCGTGGGTGTGATTCATCCGGCTGAACCAAATCACCTCAAAAATGTTTTCCCTCTCTGTTGAAATAAATTTAAAGATGAACCTAGGAAGGAAATCCAGCCAGTCTGCAAGCATTTGGACACACTCAAACATTGTTAAATTAATTCACTTCAAGTACTTCACAAAAGTCAACAGATGGAAGAGTCGAGGAAATGCAGATGTTCAAACATAGGCAGAATGGTGAATTTTACACATCGTGTAAAGTGGCCACTTTAACCAGCCAATGACAGGTCATAAGCCCAGTAATTGCCTAGACTCCCATATTCCCTTCTCAAAAATGTTTTCCCTCTCTGTTGCAACAAATTTAAATATGAACAACTCCCTGCGGAGGAAATCCAGCCAGTCTGCAAGCATCTTGACTTACTCAAACATTGTTGAAAAAATAGCAGTTTTGGAATGTTTTCCATATTTACTCCGGTGAAATTCAAATATGTAATTGCGCAGCAGGATTATACGTCATGAAACGTAAATATTAAAAAATGTAATATTAGGTGTTCACGGATGCTCCATTGTGATCGCGAATACAATAAACAACCATGTTATCACGTCGATAGTTATTTGTGATTGAGCTACAGGGCGTGGAATCCAGTCCTTGTCTGCAAAATTTTGGACGTACTCAAAAATATTGTCGACTAGCATTTTCTTTAGAATTCTATGTAATTAGCGATGTAGGATTATGAGATGTTAAAATCAAATGAATGGTCTAAAGATACGGTGCTTAGGGCAATACGAAAACAGGTATTCAAACTTAACAAGTTACAACAGAGATGAAGAACATTGGGAGCGAAGTATGGACTTGGAAAAACAAGCATGAAAGTAGCCTGAATGCTGTCGAAATGCGATCTCTCGGTCGAATGTGTGGTCAAACTATGTACGATAGATGTACAAATGTCGAGATCCGTACGTTATGTAAGGCTGAGAAAATCAAGAAGGAGGTCTGCGCTGGTTAGGTCATGTGGAGCGAATGGACAGCGAAATAACGGCTAAGAGTATTTACAATGCGAATGTTGATGGATGCAGAAATAGACGAAGACCGATAAAAACATGGCATGATCAAATCTAACAAATACTCGAAGATGGATATGTCAAAAGTCGGAATAATCAGCGTGCGAGCATGAGAAGACGTATGAATGTAGAGGAAGCGAGATCTGAATGCAAAGATAGAGTGATGTGGCGTTCTATCTTTGCCTACCCTTGCGGGGAAACGGCGTGATGGTTTGTTTAAAAATTTTTTGCTCCTATTTCTGATAGTCTAGTCTAGTATGAATCCAATATTTGTCTACAAAAATTTGGACAAACTCAAAATATAGTTTATAAAATTAAACGGTCCAAGAAGCACAAAAATTGAAAATATATTTTTAGGCGTTTTAGTATGAATCTCACCCGCATCCATAAAGGTTTCGGCTCTTCAACTCACAAAAATCAACGGATGGAAAAGAATGTCACACAGGGCGTAAAGTGGGCACTCGAACCAGCCAATGTCGGGTCGTAAGGCCTGTAAATGCCTCGGCTTTCATATTTTCCTGTCTGTAATGTCCTCCATCTCTGTCATCGCGAGAGACGAATTATCAGTGGATAGCTGATTAATTTTCACCGCCATATCTTACACGAGATCCTTCTTCAGATGGTAGTGAAAAGAACTGAGCCATAATATCGTACTTTTGATTGAAATGTCTTTGAAGTCGACTAGTAAACAAAACATGAATATATTTTTAGGTTAATTGAACATTTACGGTATATTCTTCGCTCGCTCTTCTCTTCTTCCAAGTCGGTTCCTCAATGCTGAGGATCGTGACCACCGTGGACACTTCTGATGAGTCTGTTCCACTCCAGTCTGTCCTCAGCCCGACACATCAAATTTTAGCCCCGTAGCCTCATTTATTTGGTCAGTCCATCTATATGGGATTCTACCCCGACTTCTCCTACATTCAACTCGGCCAGACATTGCCTTTCCTAAATTGTCTGGGTCACGTAAATGCAAGCAATATGTCCAAAGAAAGACAGTATCCTTCTTAAACACACCACTGATAGACGAGTTGTAATATGGAGCTCTTCCAGTATCGATGCATTCGTCTTTCTGGCTGTCCGAGGCACGCGCAGCAAATTGATTGAACATTTACAATATATTCTTAACTGCCCAATGGAGCATTAACAGATCAATTGAACATTTACGATACAGTAAAACCTCGTTTTCCCGCTTTCTAAGCCGAAATATTTAGGTGCCATTTTTTTTTCATAATTTCTCATTAAAATATCCCCAATTAACGTTTTTCATAACCCCGGTTTTACGTGGAAAATTTTTCAAAACTACTTTGATCCGTCATTTGCCCAAAATGGTAAAAAAAAAAAAAGTAAATTATTGCCGAAAAGGGAATGATCATGTGTGTAAAGTTGCCACTTCAACCAGCCAATGACAGGTCAAAGACCGTTTCACATTCCAATATACAGGACAAACCTGCCAATGGTTATGCCTGTTGGAAGGGCTATCTCTATGTTGAACAATATTACTTTGGACATTGACATTTTTCACATCTCTGAAGGAGTTTTTTGTTACAAGATTCTCTTACCTTTTTAACATATTATTCTCTGGATATTATGAATACTTGTGTTATTTTTATATATATACAGTATAACCTCATTTTTACGTTTTCCCGCTTTTTACACCGACATATTTAAGTTTAATTTTTTTTCATAACCCCGGTTTTACGTCGAAATTTTTTCACAACTCATTCGATCTGTCGAAACACGAGCCGCGCGCCGCCGCGTGAACGGAGAATAAAATCGAGGTAAATAAAAAAATGTGCAAATTATTGTCTCAAACTAAATTCAAAGTAGGTGCAGTGTATTTGACCATTTTGTTGAAGTGTCTAATTTTGACGTTTTACTAAATAGTGACATGCAGTTGACGCATGTTTAGGAAGAATAAAGTCTTTACATCAATAAATTACGACGCAGAAAGTTTAAAAATTTGGCAATAGAAATATTATTTGATGTCAAAAACCTAATGTGAAAAGAAGATATTTAAACAGTTATCATAAAAGTGTGAAACGTTTTTGCCGCGATGTAAATGACAGATAAAATTCTGCGGTGCCATACTAAAAAAAGTGATACCGCATTAATAAAATTTCCCAATATTTAGGGGAAAAACCATTTTATGTATTTTATGCAAATTCAATTAAAAAACACATAATAGTATTGATTGAAAAAATACAAAATATTTTTAATGAAATCATAAGCAATGATTTATATAATCCCTAATTATGACAGTTTTTACAATTTTCTGCACTATATTTAGTAAAGTCTAGTACAATAATTATATTTTTATGTAATTTCTATTTTTTCATGCATTTTTTTTCCTAACATTAGCGTTTTCCTCAGTTTTTTTTTTTGTTGCTCTAGAAAAAAATAAAACAGGGGTTTTACTGTATATTCTTAACGGCAATGTGGAGCATAAATAGATTAATTGAACAATATTTTGAGTTTGTCCAAATTTTTGTAGACGAGGACTGGATTCAACTCCCTGGGGAGCTGTTTATATTAACATGTTACATCAGAGATGAAGAACATTTAAGAGAAGGTATAGAATAGTATAATATAGAACAGCTCCCCAGGGAGTTGAATCCAGCCCTTTTCTACAAAATTTGGACAAACTCAAAATATTGTTGATAAATCCACCCGGTCCACGAAGAAGTATAGAAATTGAAAAAATAAGATGTGAAATAATTCAATTAGTTGAATCTCACCCGCATAAATAAAGGCAAATCAGCTCCTCAACTTCACAAACATCGACAGATGAATGAATTGAAGGAATATAGATGTTCAAATATGGGCAGAATGGTGAATGTTACACAGTGTGTAAAGTGGCCACTTAAACCAGCCATTGACAGGTCTTAGGCCCTGTAGATGCCTAAACTTCTATATTACAAACCATCACGCCGTTTCCCCGTAAGGGTAGGCAGAGAGGATAGAACGCCACAACACTCTATCTTTGCATACAGATCTCGCTTCCTCTACATTCATACATCTTCTCATGCACGCGCGCCGATTATTCCGACTTTTGACATGTGCATCTTTAAGTATTTGTTGGATTTGGCCATGCCATGTCTTTCTCGGTCTTCCTCTATTTCTGCATCCGTCAACATTCGAACTGTAAATATTCTTAGCCGTTCTTTCGCTGTCCATTCGTTCTACATGTCCAAACCAGCGCAGAGCTGCTTTCTTGATTTTGTCGATAATGCTTGTCTCAGCCTTCCACATTACCTTCTCTTAAATGTTCTTCACCTCTGTTGTAATATTTTAAGATTAATTGAACATTTACAATACATTCCTAACTGCACAATGGAGTATGAACAGATCAATTGAACATTTTAAATTTATTTTTCATTTCTTCAATGGAGCACAAATAAATTAATTGAACATTTACCAAATATTCTTAACTGTCCAATGGAGTGGAGCAATGACAGATTAATTGGATCGGAAATACCATACATTTCAAAAGAAAATAAATGATCGAGCACTTTTCACTACCAAAACCGCAGTATGTTTTTTTGTATGGATTTGTCCGCAAGAGTTGGGACGTGTGAAATGATTATAATCTATTCGGGTTGTACATATTATAGGTAAGAAATTTATCTAAGCAAATGTATAGAGCTCATTGAATAAATACATGTACAGAAAACGGCATTTATCTTATGTAAAATGGCTACGAAATAATATGTTATACATAATAAAATTCGTCAAAAATAATTTTTGTATTTTATTTTTCCCTCTTGTTGCGTATTTGCGCAGCTCGCGACGTGTTTTATCTTCGATCATGATCAGCGAACGCGCCGACCACTACACCGCGAAGTAATATGTAGGGTCCATAGTCGATGACACACACGTGTTAAATTAGTTCACCCGAAGTAGACTAATGACCGACGATGCAATGTCATCATTTTCTATCGAATCCATTACATACGTATAATGCAACTCTTACAGTATTGCTCGTGAAATCGGGAGCATTTTTCTGCAGTACATTCACATTGTCCCTACCATGATGAAATGAACTACAAAGGAACGTCGTCTAAAGAGAGACCACAGGACGTAGCCAACATCAGTCAGCCCAAATAGGTGCGAAGGTTTTCACGGTCACTGTTATCAAAATATTATGTATCTTTTTTGGGTAATACCGTGTATGTTGGATTTGATCCGACGTTTCGGCTACCATTGCAGGAGCCATCTTCAGGGAAAACTGTGTGTTTTATAAAGAAATGTATATGTTTATGTACTAGTAATTTGTACCGTGTCACAGTCAGCAGTAGGCACATTTCTAGTTTTGTAGGAAAGAATAATTATGTTTATGTACTAGTAATTTGTACCGTGTCACAGCCGGCAGTAGGCACATATCTATTCGTTTTTGTCATATGTAGTGCTGGGAACCATGTTGAATTTAATTTAAAATTCAACATAAACCTAGTAATTATAGTGCACGAATAATAAAAGAGGCAATTGAAATACACAGACATCCAGATAATATAAACAATGACGACGGGTTTAAATTAAATTCAACATGGTTCCCAGCACTACATATGACAAAAACGAATAGATATGTGCCTACTGCCGGCTGCGACACAGTACAAATTACTAGTACATAAACATAATTATTCTTTCCTACAAAACTAGAAATGTGCCTACTGCTGACTGTGACACGGTACAAATTACTAGTACATAAACACATACATTTCTTTATAAAACACACAGTTTTCCCTGAAGATGGCTCCTGCAATGGTAGCCGAAACGTCGGATCAAATCCAACATACACGGTATTACCCAAAAAAGATACATAATATTTATATCAGTCAGCCCGTTCAGTTAATCAGCGCAACAAGATCAGTGCAGTTCATTCAGCTCCAGCATGTAGTTCAAGTGCAGTCTCTTCGACCCATCGTCAACGTAACACTCGCCCGGCATAATTAATTATTTATTTGCCATTGCAAACATAAAACAGCAACCTCCTGTCTTCTCTGCCAATCTCAAACTGGGGTAGGAACATCAGCCAATACCCAACTACCATATTCCCACAAATATATTATTTAAAAAGGTTTCTCAGACCTGGTTGTTTCTTTTAATGTGTGGGGAAATTTAATAAATAAATAAAAAAATTAAAAACGCTGTTTTCTCAGACCGGGCTCCTGGGCATTTGCCTCCTCTGTCCCCCCCTGTCGCCGGCCCTGCACAGATTATCCATAGAACCGGTGGGGTATTCTGGATCTTCCCTACCCCCTAGAGCAGTGGTTCCGGTTAACCGGTGCTCCGCGAGCTTGTTGCAAGAGCTCCACGTAATTATGAAAACCCAAATTTGACGTTGACTCATTTGCTGTGCGATTTGAGTTGCAAATATAATTCAACAATGTTTTGAGTATGTCCAAATGCTTGCGGACTGGCTCAGTCTTGGTTCCCATATCCGCTTCTCGCCGTTTCCCCGTAGGGGTAGGCAGAGAGGATAGAACGCCATATCACTATCTTGGCATACAGACCTCGCTTCCTCTACATTCATACATCTTCTCATGTACGCACGCCGATTAATCCCAGATAGCAATTTAAACTTGCCTCAAGCTTGTATCAAGTTTGAAGTATCAAGAGTTCAAGCTTGACCCAAGTTTGAGATTGCAACTCTGTAAACTTGAGGCAAGTTTAAAGCAAACTTCCTAGTTACCATCCAACAAACATCATGCAAGTTTGGATTTATTTAGCAAAAAAAAAAGAAAAAACTAAAACAAAAAATACAAAAAAAAAACAAAAATAAACAAAAAACAAAAAAAGGAAAAAAACAACAAAAAAAACAAAAAACACGAAGCTTCTTAAAAATATTAATATTAAACAAAATATCTTGTTATTATTACTCAGTATATTTATTTTGAATAAATAATAAAAATTACGGGCTATTTTTGCCGAGAAAGTCAGATGATGTGATGACAAATAATTCATGTCAATTGACTGGAGATCAGAGTCCGGTGCATTCTTTTGTCTCTCAACTCTGAAACAAATAAATAAAACTGTTTTATGACTTACTAGCTTTTCGACTAGCGGGATTTCTCATGGTAAAAAGTATCCGATATTCAAATCAAAATTTGTTGCAACAAAGGGAAAACATTTTGGGAAGGACATATGGAAGTCTAGGTATGTACTGGGCTTATGTACTGTCATTGGCTGGTTGAAGTGGCCACTTTACAAACTGTGCAACATTAAGCGTTCTGCCTATGTTTAAACATCTTCATTTCCTCAACTCTTCCATCTGTTAACTTGTGTGAAGTATAAGAGCCTCTGGGGTTAAAGTATTGGTTTATTATATCGATATATTATCAACAGCCTTTTCGTTCCGTAAATAAAACATAATTCAATCAATTCAATTCAATAATAGTATAATGTTTGTGATATTAATTAATTAATCAGTTTAAACTATTGTAAGCATTATGCGGTGGATGAGATATTAACATCATACTTACTTTTAAAGAGCTCTTGACAAGACGGTTTTGTCGAGTGACAGTGCAACAAAAACTCATTTTTATTGTTTTTTCCTCAGTGCCATATCAATAGTTTATCCTTTTAAATGAGAATTAACACTTCGACAGTATTAAAAGTTTTCAAATCGCCGGAAAAACGTCCAACGATAAACGCATAATTAAAAATGACATGAAACCCACGGACAAAAACGTTGAAATATAGAATTTTTCTATGACTTTGATAGTATTGCCAATATGAATGTTGTTTGGAATTAACCACTTTTTTAGATATTTGTCATGCACTCATTTAATTCGGCGGCCTCCGTGGTGTAGTGGTTAAGACATTTGGCTCACATGGAAGGTTCTGGGTTCGATTCCCGGTGAGAACACAAAAATTAAATGTGATTTTCTTAAGGCTGGGCGTACCGTGCTGTAATCCACCACTGTAATTGGGCCTCACGGCCTGTTGTGGTGCCAAAAAAAATCGGTCTTGTAGAAAAGTCCTGGGATTAAATATAACAGTTTAAATAAAATAAAGGAATTCTCTCCATATGTTTATGTATATGGCAATGTGTTGATCATCACTATATGACTTTCGGATTCCATTCTTGACATAACAAGATTCCAAATACCATTCTTGACATAACAAGATTCCAGCAAGTTTTGTCAAAACTTGTCTCTTCAAATTTGTCATAACAATATTCCAACAACTTTCGATAAAAACTTGTCGCGTAAAATTTTCCTTTTCAACCTTCCATCAATCTTAAATCAAGTTTGTACCAAGTTTCACTGCTATCTGGGATCCTACTCTTGACATGCCCATCTTCGAGTATTTGATGGACTCGATCGTGTCATGTCTTTCTCGGTCTTCCTCGTTTTCTGCATCCATCAACATTCGCATCGTAGATCCTTTTAGCCGTTCTTTCGCTGTCCATTCGCTCCACATGTCCAAACCGACGCAGCACCCCTTTCTTGATTCTGTCGATAATGCGTGTCTCAGCCTTACACACTTCACGGATCTCGATATTTGTGCACCTATCATACATCGTTTTACCACACATCCGCCTGAGGGATCGCATTTTGACAGCATTCAACCTACTTTCACGATCATTTTTCCAATTACATACTTCGCTCCCATACATTAGAGTTGGCACTAGAACTCCGCTGTGAACTGCTATGCTATTATTTTTGTATGTTTTTTGAATCCTTAGTTTTGGTGTACCGCGAATTTTCCTTATGATCAAAAGTGCTCCCAGACTTCAAAAAGGTTCAGAACCACTGCCGTAGAGAGTGATTAATTTGAAGATTGTTATTTGCTTCATATAATGGCCACACTGATGATTAAGCGTTAAATGGTGTATAAAACTGCTTCAAAAACGGAAATAAAACTAATACGTTTATTATTAAATCGGATTATTCCTATGACCATAAAATTTTGCGACATTACTTAGTATTTGTCAATAATGCTAATCATATTTCATGAAATATTTGTCTGCTAACCTAACGCTAATAATTACATCACTTGTATAATGGCGTGACTACTTAACTCAAGAATACTATTGACCTTTGACTGAAACTACTTTTTTGTACTCTGCGTAGTTACGTAAACTCGACAAGGTACTAGAAGTAAACTGAATAATGAGGTATTTATGTCAAAATAAAGTTGGAGATGAAATGAACCATTCACATATTATACAAAAGACGTTGCAACAGAGAGCATTTTTGAGAAGGGCATATCAGAGTCTAGGAAAATGCCTGTAATTACAGGGCTTATGACCTGTTGTTAACGAAAAGGCGGACTGTAAATGAAAAACTAATTTCATTCAGTTTTGTGATAGGGAAATATTTGAATAAAGGATAGGAACATGGAATGGATACCTACCTTCAATATTTATTTATTTACTCATATTTTTTGCTTACAAACTATAATTAACAATAAAAGTAATGTGAACTCACTGGGATTTCCCGTGCCGAGGACACTTAACAATATACTTTTTAAAAATTAAATTTGAGAATAAACAAAGAAGACTAACTTAAAAAAACGAAAATAATTAACAAATATTCAGACAGTTTTGAAAAAAAAAATATTTATGTACATCTATATTATTTATATTACAAAACACACAATGAAAATAACAAAAACCTAACATAAGCTATACACTTGTGGAGCAGTTGATTCAATATTGATATATAGGCGAATGAGACAATCCATTTTACTTCTTCCTAGCTCCACTATCCATTTTTTATAGCCTTTTTAAACGTTTTCTCGTTACTAATTGTTTTAATAGATAGTGGAAGTAGGTTACAGATTTTAATTGAATAATACTCAAAATCCCTTTGTCCGAAAATGGTTTTAGTTTGTATTTGTTTAAGTTGTCTATGTGTTGAGGATCTAGTGATTATATTATTTGTATGTGATGTATTGTGGGGGTTATGTCTTTCATTTGAGTTAGAGTAGTTTTTGAATCTGTAAGTGAGTATTGTTTTAGCGTATAATTGTTTTGGTGTCATAATTTGTGAATTATGGAATATTTCTTCAGTAGATGTCTGTATCGGGACTTTTGTTTGTTTGATATTACGATCAAAGGTTTCTTCAACCAAGGTCAAACAAAAAAAGGAAATAAATTTCGTAACAAACAGTGTATAATGACGTACATACAACTTCTAATTTAAAACGATATAAGAGGGGAGTTTTACGATCTAAATTTGTTGCAACAGAGAGGGAAAACATTTCTGTGACGTTCACCGTTCTGCCCATGTTTAAACATCCACATGTGAGGAAATCTGTTGGCTTTTGTGATGTAAAAGAGCTGAAACCGCGCGTGAGATTCATCCGGCTGAACCATTTCACCTACTAGGCAACGTCTGAAAACAATTTTCCAACTTTTATATCTTTTACACCATCACAAATAACTATCGACATGATAACATGGTTGTATATTGTATTCGCGATCACAACGCAACATCCGTGAACACCTAATATTAAATGTCAGAATATTTACGTATAATCCTGCTGCGCAATCACATATTTGAATTTTACCGGTGTAAATATGGAAAACATTCCAAAACTGCTATTTTTGTTTATTTATTATTTATTACGCTATTCATTGCATTCAGCCGGCGGTGGCGAGCCAAATGTCAAGAAAAGCAGTCGCCACAGTAATTGTTTGTATTTAAATTTATTTCAACAGAGAGGGAAAACATTTTTGAGAAGGTAATACGGAAGTCTAGGCATTTACAGGGCTTCTGACCTGTCATTGGCACTTTACACACTGTGTAACATTCACCATCCTGCCAATGTTTGAACATCCACATTTCCACATTTTTAATGAATGTTACACAATGTGTAAAGTGTCCACTTAAACCAACCAATGAAATGTCATAAGCCCTGTAAATGCGTAGACTTCCATATTCCCCTCTCAAAAATGTTCTCCCTCTCTGTTGAAATAAATTTAAATGTGAATAACTCCCTAGGGAGAAAGTCCGGCCAGTCTACAAGCATTTTGACTTACTCAAACATTGTTGAAAAATAGCAGTTTTGGAATGTTTTCCATATTCACTCCGGTGAAATTCAAATATGTGATTGCGCTGCAGGATTATACGTCACGAAACGTAAATATTAAAAAAAATAATATTAGGTGTTCACGGATGCTCCATTGTGATCGCGAATACGATAAACAACCATGTTATTACGTCGATAGTTATTTGTGATTGAGCTACAGGGCGTGGAATCCAGTCCTTGTCTGCATACTCAAATATTGTAATTGTTTGTAAATTAATTTTCACTTTTTTGTATTAGATACTCCTTACTATTTTGCAAATGTAAAATATTGGATTATTTTTTATAGAAGACGCTGATTTTTCGCCAGTGAACTGTATTTATTTACGAGGAAAACAAAAAACAAGCCGACACGAGCGTTAACTTAGAGATTACACACGCGTCGACTTATGACCGCGATAACTTAAGCATGTTCATTATTGTTCATTGCGATTGCTCAAATGCTCAGCATGTTTTTAAACACGTTGATAGTTATTTGTGATTGAGCTGCTGTTAGTTTAATCGACAATGATTTAAGCGTGTCAAAATGTTTGTAGACAGGCTGGACTTTCTCCCTAGGGAGTTATTTAGATCTAAATTTATCTCAACAGAGAGGAAAAATATTTTTGAGAAGGGAATATGGGCATTTATATGGCTTATGACCTGTCATGATAAAATAGTGTTTTGAAAAATGATAACTTTTATGTTTTTGTAAGCCAATTTTCGGCGTGTCTTGGCGAGTAATTTTTCAAGTAATTGATGCGTTTCGATACTGGCTTTAAATTTTTAGAAATAAAACCTGTGTCTGCATGTGTGGCGAATGTCATGTTATCACGAACCTGACTCGGGAGGACGCACAGGAGCTGGCAGCCGAGAGAGATGCGTGGAGGCTGTTTGTGGACACCATACGCGCCAACTAGAGAGCGGACATGTAAAGCTGACGATCAAATAAATATATCGTCAGCATCGTAGAACAACGACTGAAGTACGAAAAATGCGATATTGACTTTTTTTAATATTTGATATTGTGTTCCTGTGGCTAGCGCCTCGGACTCGCGGATTTAAGGTCCGCGGTTCGAACCCCACTCCGCCACAACTTGATTTCCATTTTCTAGTGAGTTATTTACAGCTCATTGAAAATGGCCATTCGTTCAATGATATTCAACAAATAATCAAAACTAGTACAAAAAACATTTTTATTTCAAAATCCTTTTACATTTACAATGTTACAGTTTTTATGAAAATAAATATAACAATTTTAATTATAAATAAATTAAGTATACAAAATAAATTTATTGTACAAAATGGAAGGACCCTTAAAAATAAACCTTAGTACAAACACGATATGATAGCTTCCGAAGCTTAGTTATTTGAGGTCGCTGCGTGAGGCCAGGCTGCGGAGACTCGACCTGACCAAACAAAACAAAAGAGGTGTCCAGGCCACAGCCAAGAAGGAAGAAGGGCTGACGACATCGCTGTTGATTTAAAAAAGGTAAAATCAACAATGCTCTAGTATGTCCAAATGCTTGCACACTGGCGGGATTTCCTCCCTAGGGAGTTATTCATATTTAAATTTATTTCAACAGAGAGAGAAAACATTTTTGAGAAGGGATATGGAAGTCTAGCATTTACAGGGCTTATGACCTGTCATTGGCTGGTTTAAGTGGCCACTTTACACACTGTGTAACATTCGCCATTCTGCTCATGTTTCAACATCCGGAAGTATGAAAATAATTTCAGGCGTTGCCTTGTATGTAGGTGAAATAATTCGATTAGAAGAATCTCACCCGCAACAATAAAGGTTTCAGCTCTCTAACTTCACAAATGTCAACAGATGGAAGAATTGAAGGAATATATATGTTCAAATATGGGCAGAATTGTGAATGTTACACAGTGTGTAAAGTGGCCACTTAAACCAGCCAATGATAGGTCATAAGCCCTGTAGATGCCTGGACTTCTATATTGCCTTCTCTAAAAAGTTGTTCATCTCTGTTGTAATCTGTTAATAAAAACAGCTCCCCGGGGAGTTAAATCCGGTCCTCGTCTACAAAAATTTGGATAAACTCAAAATATTGTTGATAAATCCACCTGGTCCATGAAGAAGTATAGAAATTGAAAAAAATAACATTTTCAGACGTTGCCTAGTATGTAGGTGAAATAATTCAATTAGATGAATCTCACCCGCATAAATAAAGGTTTCAGCTCTTTAACTTCACAAACATCGACAGATGAAAGAATTGAAGGAATGTAGATGTTCAAATATGGGCGGAATGGTGAATGTTACACAGTGTGTTAACAGCTCCCCACGGAGTTGAATCTACAAAATTTTGGACAAACTCAAAACATTGTTAATAAAGCAATAGTTGTCCATGTTACGCTCATAAGCGCGAGATTATTTTTATAACGCGTATGCCGTGCGACGTCATACCATGGGCTTATTCACGATACTACACAATGGCGTTTGTGTATTGAATATTTTGTTTTATAAAGAAATTATTAATAAACTAAAAATATGTTCATATTCCACTGGTTTTCTCAAATTTAACGGTTTGGGTATTTTACCTCTGCAATAAAATCTGCATTTTGCATAAGCTCCCTTGTTCAAGTGACATCTTCGTTTGAAAATGTGTGCTGTTTGAGCTTCTCGCTACTATCCGTGGCCCTGTTATAGGTCCTGTCGGATATACAGATCTGGTGGCTTCTAAAAAGAATTTCGAGGCTTTTAAAAAGTTTTGTAATCATTTCGGCGAATTGATCATGTCCAATCAATTTAATCCCAGTCAGTGAAGAATTCACTTCCCTCTCTTCTCAATCCGATGAAGTACATATTATTTACTTCTGGATTACTTTCTTTCTACCAGATTTCAGAGAGCTCCTTCGGGCAGCTTTTCTCGTTTGACAACGAGCAAATTTTCCGTGTATGTGGGCACCGCCGAGGAGACTTATGTCCTCAGATGCGGTGTGCGGTATGTGGTGGGCGAGCTGTTTATTAAAAACCCAACTGCCCCTCTTAAATAGAAACTTATGAGAATATATAATTAGATTCATTTGTTACAAACATCTCTTAATCGGTAAAAAATTGTCCAAAGGTTACAAAAAAGACTTTGAAACGAGCTCTTCGTAATGAATTCCAATTATAATTAATAATTACTCAACAATAATTTAACGCAATTGGAAAAATGACGATGAAAGTTTTACATTTTCATGAAAAATAGGCTCTAGAATGTATGAGCCTGGATAGCGAATTGGCGATGGACGAAAGTAAGTCAAAAGTGAGGTATTTGAAAGGGGAAGTGAGGTTACTGACTGCATAATAAAAGTAAACAACGAATGTCTCGAGCAAGTGGAAGAATTTGTGCATCTGGGAAGCATGTTTTTTAAGAGATGGAAGAGTAGAAAAAGACGCTGAAAAAAGAGTAAATGCGGGCAACAAAATAAACGGAGCACGAAGCACAGTAATTGCTAATAAAAATATGTCAATCGAAGCTAAACTGATGGTGCGCAACGGAGTTTTAGTCCCGACACTTGTGTATGGAAGTGAAACATGGAACTGGCAGAGGAAGGATGGAAGCCGAGTGAACGTGGTTGAAATCTCTTAGACGAATGTGTGGGAAATCAATGTATGACAGGGTTACGAATGATGAAATCAGGCGAGTGTAAATCTGAGTCAAGTATAAATGATAAGATTAGGAAGGGGTCTCTGAGATGGTTTGGTCACGTAGAACGAATGGACGACGAAAGAATGGTGATATATGGCGAAAATGGAAGGCAACGTGAGGCGAGGATGACCGAGGAAGACGCAGCATGATCAGATAAACCAAAATCTTAAGTCTGGGTCATGTCAAAAGCAGACAGAACCGAAGGGCGTGTGTGACAAGATGTATGAATGTGGAAGGAGCTAAGAATGTATTCCAGGATACAGGAGACGTGTGATGGCGTGATGGTAGTAGTAATGATGAAAGTAGGTTGAATTCTGTCGAAATGCTATCCCTCAGGCGAATGTGTGGTAAAACGATGCATGATAGGTGCACAGACGTCGAGATCCGTGAAGTGTGTAAGGCTGAGACACGCATTATCGACAGAATCAAGAAAGGGATGCCGAGTCGGGTTGGACATGCGGAGCAAATGGACAGCGAAAGAACGGCTAAGAGGATCTACGATGCGAATGCTGATGGATGCAGAAAACGAGGAAGACCGAGAAAGACATGGCACGATCGAGTCCATCAAACACTTGAAGATGGACATGCCAAATGTAAGAACAATAGGTTGTATGCCAAGATAGTGATATGGCGTTCTATCGTCGCTGCTCTGCGTCTCTATGTGGAAACGGCGGGATGGTTTGTTTGTTTGTTTTGTACGCAGAAAGCAGCCAGCCATAGAAAAGCGAAACTTAGATAATAATAACAAATCTACGTAACAATTAGAATGTTTTTTACTTTGATAAATTATAAATAATAATTATTTAAATCTATTTTAATGAAAGTTAGCTGTTGGCGCACTTAAACTTTTCCTAAACAAATCTAAGCCATTGTTAAACCCATTAAGACTACACATTGAGATCAGCTCCTCTGGCAGCTTATTCCAACCATCAACAACCCTATTGCTCAGGAAATGCTTCCGTGGATTTAGAATGAATCTCGTTTTCTCCAGCCTGAGACTGTGGCCTCGAAGATGAGCATCGTGTTAAAGCTCGAATATGGGATCCAAATTTGGGCAGCTATAGTGACTGTCGAGTATCTCGTATGTCTCTATCAGGTCACCCCTTTCTCGCCGTTCTTCGACGTTTAAGGCCGAGAGTTTCCAGCCTCTCCGCATATGGAAGCCGGTTTAGGCTCAGCGACAACTTTGTGGCTCGTCTTTGGACTCTGTCCAACAAATTGATATCTTAAAAAAATAGCAATTCCATATCTGAAACCCGTACTCACATATGATTGGTTTATTCAATGCAAAAATGATTTAATTATGTATTTGACCAGTTTTAATGATTTTTAAAGTCTGGCTGACCACACGACCTAAGATGAGGGACCATGTGACAATGAAACTCTTCAAGATGTCCCTCGCCTGTTGATGCTTTGCCCCTTTTTCAGCTTTCAAAGACAACAGCCGGAGGCACGATGCTGAGGCCTGGGTGAAGATCTACGCGACATCCCATCGGTGATAGGTAATAAAGAACTCACACAAGAGGTAGTATCATTCATGGTCAATATAGTGCAGGCAATTGGTAAAATAAACCAAAGTAGAGAACAAAATGCCGAACACTCTTCTAGTGGAACCGACGGCCTGTTGACTGCTGTTGACAGCAAGTTTTAAGTGGTTTTCTCTCCACATGAGCAAATGCTGAGAAGCTCCTGATTGGCCCACTCTAGTATATCCTTCCTGATCCAAACAGTTTAGATAAATTTAAAGAAATGTGATTGCAGAATATTACTTTGCAATATTTAGGAAGTTGTCAATGCTACGAGAAAACGGATCTTATGCTAACACCCAATACAATTGTCTTGTTTGACCTCCTGGAAAACTTCCAATTTAGACATACCACAATGTGCCTCTGGGCGCGCAACATATTGGTGCATAGGGCACTGCCATGGCACACAAAGTCCGAGAAAGACGTGGCATGAACAATTTCAACAAATACTTAAAGAAGACATATTAATAAAAAGGAATCAAAGTTAGAAAATTATTTGTTTATAAAAATATATTTTTCATTCGGTAATTTTTTTGAAGATTTTTTACATTTTTTCAAATAATTTATTTATGACGATTAATACTTTAACAATTTAACAACATACGTATGTAATTTGTGTAAAATCACAAAGAATTTAATATGCCGACCGGTTTTAAGAAAATGACAGTTCTACTAACACTCGTAGATCTGAATTTGTTGCAACGGAGGGGAAAACATTTTTAACATCCATCGACAGGTCATAAGCCCTGTCGATGCCTAGACTTATATTACCTTCTCTAAAATGTTCTCTTGATCTCTGTTATAATATGTTAATATAAACAGCTCCCCGGGGAGTTGAATCCAGTCCTTGTCTACAAAAATCTGGACAAACTAAAAATATTGTTGAGAAATAAATGTATTTACAATACCATTACTTAATGGGAAAAAGGAGGATTGAGGAAGAGAAAGGAGATGTTTCTTCAGACGTATGAAATGTCCTAGAGCGAAAACATCTTTTTAAATAGATATTCAACGTCAACCATGTCGGGAATCGGACCCGAGACCTCTCGAGTGGTAGGCAAGCGCGCTGACCACGTCACGGCGAGGCCGACAACATTTCAATCTAGTGTCGGTTCATTTCGAAGCCTCGACAAACGAACTGTCACGCTCTGAAACCGGTCAGTACACAAAGTGAATACGACTTAATTTATCCAAACTCCAATCATCGGGATTGTCGTAATAACAAATAAAAAAGGGGCGCCAGCGGCCGGGGTATTTCTACGTCAAAGCAGAATTAACTTTGCTGGACATGTTTAAGTTTATTTGATTAAAAATATATATATACACAAGACCTTTATCGAGGTTTTGAGTCTTGACTCTAAAGACATCGAGCAACTGGAAAAGTTCAAAGATGTGCTACGAAAATCCTCAAATTACTTAGAAGGATGCCTCATCACGGTAGATTAAAAGCGCTAGGACTTACATCATTGGAAGGACGATGGAAGAGAGGACTTTACTGAAACTTATTATGTACTCAATAATTACTAGGACCGCCTCCTGCATGAGATGTATCAACTAAATCCCAACACAAATTTACAGGGTCATACCTGGAAGCATTATCGTCCCCAATTCCACCTCAATCCCAAGATAAACTTCCTTTCCAGCGGGTAGTTTCCGACTGGAATGAATTGCCAAGTCTAGCTGTCCATTTTGTTTTGGTCAACTGGTTCAAAAACCGTTTGGATGCTTTGTTGAAGGCAGAAAAACATAGACAAAAAGCAGTCCACGAGATTTAGGCGCATCAGCAAAACCTGCCGGCTTATAACGAATAATGATTTTAAAAAGTATGAATTTATTGAATTTAACAAACATTATTGCGAAGGGAATATGAAAGTCTAGGCATTTACACGGCATGTGACCTGTCATTGGTTTAAGCGGCCACTTTACACACTGCGTAACATTCACCATTCTGCCTTTAACATCCACATTTCCTAAACTCTTCCATCTGTTGACTCTTGTTTTATTTATACTTCCCTTTGTCTCTACGTTGTAGACGACGACGGGTGGTTTTAGAGCGACAGTGAAAGCGACATTGAAAGTTGTAAATGTAAATATTTGTTTGCGCTTTTTCTTACTGAGTTTGGTTGGTAAAGGATGAAATATAATCAATTCGTAATGAAAAAATAAATAAAAATTGCTCGCTTGTATGAGTGAATCCGAAGAAAGACATTTAGTCTTTAAAACCTTTATCACGCGGGTGAGATTCATCTGGCTGAACCAATTCACCTGCTAGGCAACGCCTGAAAACAATTTTGAATTTATTATGCTTCTTCTTTTACTAGGTAGTTAATTCAACAATGTTTTGAGTATGTCCAAATGCTTGCAGATTGGCAAGATTTTCTCCATAGGGATTGTTCATATTGAAATTTGTTGCAACAGAGACGGAAAACATTTTTGAGAAGGGAGGCATTTACTAATTTAAATTAATGAATATTAATTAATAACGCGAGACTTAAATGCCTAGACTCCCATATTCCCTTCTCAAAAATGTTGCAACAAATTGAAATATGAACAACTCCCTAGGGAGAAAATCCAGCCAGTCTGCAAGCATTTGGACAAGCTCTAACATTGTTGAATTAACTACCTGGTAAAAGAAGAAGTATAAAAAATTGGAAAATTGTTTTCGGGCGTTGCCTAGTAGGTGATTTGGTTCAGCCGGATGAATCTCACCCGCGTGATAAAGGTTTCAGCGCGTTTACTTCGCAAGAGTCGACAGATGGAAGAGTCGAGGAAATGTGGATGCTACGCAGTGTGTAATGTGGCCACTAAAACCAGCCAATGACAGGTCATAAGCCCTGTAAATGCCTGGACTTCCATATTCCCATCTCAATAATGTTTTTCCTCTCCGTTGCAATAAATTTGAATGTGAAATAGGGAGGAAATCCAGGCAGTCTGCAAGTATTTGGACATACTCGAACATTGCTGATAAAAAAAAAAGGTTTTTTGGGACGTCTGGCACTCATTAATCCGGATAATTGGAGTTTTACAGTACTTATATAATTTTTTGCTGATTTCTGCCAGCTGCGTTTACATCGTAGCGAAGCTCGCACAGTGTTAATTTTATTAAGTTATTTAATAGTTTCAAGCAAAACGGCAGTACGCCACAATGTTGATCATCATAACAGCCAGGCACGCCACCACGATACCGTAGCGCAGGGTCCGGTCCGAGCTCGTCAGGCCGGCGGGGAGCTCGTGCTACGGGCGGCAGAACTCCGCGGAGTGGTCCTCGGAGCGCATGAAGAAGTACACCACCCCGCAGAGCAGCATCAAGTTGAGCATCACGGAGAACAGGAGGAGAGACTTCAGCGAGTGGAGTTGGACTTCGAGGAACTTGAATTTTTTATCGACGTACGTTTTGGAGACTTCCGAGTCCACGGGGCTGGAGCTTCCGAGCTTCGATTTTTCTTTGCACATTTCCGCGCTGCCGTTGTCGTCCTCGGAGCCCCGGTGCGCGGGCGTCGCGTACCAGCAGCGCAGCTTGTGCTGCTCCGGCTCCGCCGCCGGGGCCTTCCAGACGCCGAGGATCTCCTCCGCCGACATCCAGTCGCTCGGCGCCGGCAGGCACATGACCAGGAACTTCTCCTTGCCGGAGTTCGTGTCGATCTTGTACGGGTGCAGCAGCGTCAGCTGGATCTGCTTCGTGTCGCCGGCGCTCAGGATGCCGGTGCTGGGCCGCACGCGGAACTTCTCCGGCGAGGTCGTCTTCACCTTGTAGATGATGAATCCGGTGTGCGTGTTCGTTATCGACAGGATCGCGTTCGCGTCGTTCTTTGACTGCGAGAACGCCACGTTCTTCGGCGAGATGGAGATCATGCTGTCGCCCCCGCCCTTCGGGGGCGTCCGGATCCCCGGGTCCGAGAACGTGACTTTCTTCAGCGGGTTCTCCGGCTGCCCGCTCTCCTCGAACGCGTACACGTAGTCGTCCTCGCCGCCCCAGCACCGCAGCGCGCGCTCCGCGGGGATGAACTCCGAGAACGTCGACTTGGAGATGAACTTCATCTTCTCGACGGCCTTGGCCGGCAGCAGCGTCTTGATGACCTTGAAGGCGGCGTTCAGCACCCACGGGAGCTCGAAAATGAATATGTAGTTCAAAAAGTCCGGGTAGTAGTACTTGAACATGCTGATGAGGTATTTCGTCAGTTCCATGTCCATGTTGGACAGTCCGGTGTCGGCGAAATCGAAGAAGACGGAGATCCTGCGGCATTTGTGCACCTTCTCCAGGCGGTCCAGCCAGTATACGACGCACTTCTTGATGTCTTCCAGGTCCCGCTGCCCCTTGACGTGCCTTTTGCACTTGAAGATGAAGAGCGTGCAGCCGTCCACGTCCACGCCGCGCGGGAAGAACAGCCCGTCGTTGATGTAGTCCATGTTCATGTTCGAGGGGCCGATGTCGTTGGCCCCGGAGGCCTTCCGCCACGCCAGGGTGCTCTCCAGCATGTCCGCGGCCAGCTTGACGTCGCCGTCGAGCTGCAGCACGAACCTGGCGAGCCAGCCGTCGTCCTGCAGGCGCTGGGCGTCCGCCGGGTGCGGCTCCGCGCCGCCGTCCGCGATCCGGCTCTTGATGGCGAGCCGCAGCTCCTCGATTTGCTCGCCGGTCGCCATCCCACTGATAACAGCGGAAATCGAACGCGATATAATATAATTTAATCCGCGGAACGCGACGATACGCGATATCAACGAGATTACCGAAAAATTAAATGTGAAAAACCGCTCTGGCGGTTCGGCGGCGTTCGTCGAACGTTTTTTTTGCTACTCTGACGGATGAAAATTACCTCCCGGTACACAGTCCGACACATCCGAACACGCTCGGAACGTTTTCAAACTACCCGACACCAGAGATCACACGCGAGTTCTACAAACGAATAATATTTTTATTGTTCATAATTGCAACAATATACGAGTCTTTGTAGACATTTTCTGCTTGCGGCGCGCCCACATATGTTTACTGTTTGCGGGAAAAGTGTTCACAAAAGTACTGATTCGTTACTTTGTATTCGTTACTTTCTCAAGTATCGAGTACCGAGTAACGACATTCATAAAGTATTCGTTACTTTTATTCGTATTCGGTTTGTTGGTATCGGAGAAAAGAAGCTGCCTGAAATGTTGACAAACAAACAAACCATCACGCCGTTTCCCCGTAAGGGTACGCAGAGAGGATAGAACGCCACAACACTATCTTTGCATACAGATCTCGCTTCTTCTACATTCATATATCTTCTCGCATGAGAATAATCGGCGCGCGTGCATACGCGCGCCGATTATTCCGACTTTTGACAAGTCAATCTTCAAGTATTTATTTATTTATACTTTAACATTGTTTGTATTCTTTTTTTTATACAGAATAATGTTCCCTCACTGGGGTGTCCCGTGCTTGATGCTCTATAAATGATTGTTATCCTGATTTCCTATCCGACCTCTCTGATATTAACATCCCATTATTCCCTACTCATATCCGAACTTTCCTGTCTCCACCCAATAAACATGTATTTCAAATTTTATGTAAATTTCTAGAATTAAATGGTGTTCAATATGTGATATAAATACAGGAAATCCGTAAAAAATCTAGGAGTACAAATGGATGAACATCTCTACTGGCGAGCTCATACAAATGAACTAAGCCGCAAACTATTTTTCAATCTACACTCACTTAGAAGGTCGCATAAATTCTTACCCATTAATACTAAATGCACCCTTGAACAAGAATTACTACTACACATTCTAGATTACGCTGATGTTTCCATGACTGATTTAAGCTGTAAGCAACTAGATAAACTTGAATGACTTCAGAATACATGCATAAGGTACATTTTTGGTCTTGGGAAATATGACCACATTTCTGATTATCGTAGGCAACTGAAATGGCTTAAAATTAGACAGCGGAGAGACTATCACTCCCTCTCACTTCTGTTCAATGTACTTCATAGTCCTAACGCTGTATTCCTGCGTGAAAAATTTCAACGCTTATCAGTTCATGGTTTACCTCTTCGTTCTAATTCTCAAGGCACTCTCTTAATACCCATCCACTATTCCTTTTTCTTCTCTAACTCATATAGTGTCCACGCGGCTCGACTGTGGAATCATCTCCCCTCCACCATCAAAGATGTTACTACATTATCTCTTTTTATTATATAAATAAAACACGAGTGAATAATCCACAAATTTGGAATATCCAGTGACCGGTTTCATCACTTTCGCGACATCTTCGAGACTGGTATCTTTATTAAAAAGTTAAATGTATTTATACAGAACAGAGGTAAGGACACATAATTCAAAGTTATATGTAAGTAAATTTAATAAAGTTATTTTAATCTTAAGGATCATTATCAACAAATTTTCTTTGGTTTAACTAATGAATTGATATAATGCTATTTTAATGAGTTTAAGTATTTTATTTTATTTTTGGTGTCCCAATCTTCGTGAGTGTGGTTTTGTAAATAATGATTTCTGAAAAACAAAGGGTAAAAAGTCATTAGGATATTCCAAATTTGTGGATTAAAGTATCACTCGTGTTTTATTTATATAATAAATTACAATGAACTTCCATCAAGAATTTTCACTTACAAACTTAAATGTTTTACATTATCTCTGTTTAAATTACGTCTGAAGAAACATCTCCTTTCTCTTCCTTAATCTCTCGTCCTTTCCTTTTTCCTCTTTTTTCCTTTTTCCCATTGAGTAATAGTTTTGATTTAAGGTAATTTATAAACAAATACGTTTATTTCTATTTCTATATATCTTTAGCTTCTTTTTTTTCTATTGAATATATTCTGTAACTTGAATTATAAAAGTAAAACTTTTATTTTATTGGTTGGTTGGAAGAAATTGTCATTTGTCAATAAGCCCGCCAATGTACAAATTACATTATGTACAAAAAGTTTAATAAATAATATTTGTAAAGTTTTGAATATATTAAATACTAAACTATTTTAGCCTTAACCACGCTTGCCTACTTTACAAGGCATCAGGTTCTCGGCGTCCTGGACGTCCACTGCTGACTGTTCGTCCGCACTTCGTGTCAGTTTTGATTTCGGGTGAGCTGAATAAACGCCCAATGGTCGAAGGCAAATCTTTCATCAGTTTTTCCGCACGGTGAATCTAGAATCTACTGTAAGCCGTTAACCGAATATTTCTGTAATAATCGACAAATGAATCGGCTGTGGAGGCATCCCTAACTGTCACATATTGTTTTGACTTTTGTTCGAATTAAATTTTATCTATGGTTGACGTATTGAAAGCAGAGCGCATGTACTCAATTGGTTCTCAAAATTGTAACCTATATCTTTGTAATTTTTAATGTACAGTGACATTTTAGAATATATTAAGCTACCTTTTCTTGTCGCGTTTGATTGCATCGCGTTCTTTTATCTAAAAATGACCGAGAGTGGATTTAAATCCAGCGAACCGAAAGGCAAAACCAGAAAACGAAAATCGCCCTCCGATTCTGGTTCGAAATCGTCCACCGTCATAGAGCGAACTGTCATCAGTCCGAACTGGCAGAATTTCCTCCAAAACCAGAAGAAAATGGACAAAAAACCCAAGGAAGACAGGCCCAAAACCGTCGAAAAGGAAATATCGGCGTACTGGAAAGCCAAAAGGCTGGAGAAAAAAGCGAACAGCGACGCGACCTCTCCGTCTTGCCCGAAAGCTTCGCGGGAGCAAGAGGCGCTCGGAGAGCTGATAGAAAAGCCGTCGAACATCGAGGAGATCATCAAAAACAACTCGTACTGGAAGAACAAGAGACTGCAGAAGAAAAATGGCGGCGTGACGGCGAAACCGGCGGGAAACTCGAGCGAAGTTACCGGCTCTGGAATCGACTTGAATTTGAATCCGGCGCCAGTTTTGGACAAGAAGCCGACCGTCACGAAGTTTGTCAGCATGGACTGCGAGATGGTCGGCATAGGGGCCACCGGGAGGGACAGCATGCTGGCGCGGGTGTCGCTCGTCAACAAGTTCGGGGATTGTATTTACGACAAGTTCGTCAAGCCGAGGGAAAAGGTCGTCGACTATAGGTGAGGAACCTGACCAACTGTCGCGTGTTTACGAAGGCGGCAGGCAGAGATAGAAAAATAAATATTACAGTACAAGAACAGTTGAAAACATTAAGAAAGAAGCATTTCCAAACATAAGAAGATGCTCTAGAATGTTTGATAAGCTTCTGTTAATATGTGACCAAATTCGACTGCATCTAGAGTTTCAAAGTACAAACCAAGCATCTTACTAGATTTATCTACAACACTATAGTCCTTGAAATTTACCTTGATTAAAATGACAGCTGCCAAACTAATGTCACTAGTGGTGGGGAAGTACTGAGCACTGACCATGAACTGATCAATTAGATTTTATCAGTTTTTTCATGCTAACATGAAACTCTGTTTGCTCGGAAATTGATATAAAAACGCCAAAACAAGCCTATTATAGTGTGCCTTAGACAATTATTCACCAAAAAATAAGACAACAATATTTTGAGTTTGTCCAAATTTTTGTAGACAAAGAATGGATTCAACTCCCTGGGGAGCTGTTAACATGAACATATTACAACATAGATAAAGAACATTTTAGAGAAGGTAATATAGAAGTCTAGGCATCTACAGGGCTTATGACCTGTCATTGGCTGGTTTAAGTGGCCACTTTACACACTGTGTAACATTCACCATTCTGCCCATTTTTGAACATCTACATTCCTTCGATTCTTTCATCTGTTGATGTTTGTGAAGTTAAAGAGCTGAAACCTTTATTTATGAGGGTGAGATTCATCTAATTGAATTATTTCATGTTGTAATATGTTAATGTTAACAGCTCCCCACGGAGTTGAATCCAGTCCTTGTTTGCAAAAAATTGGACTAACTCAAAATATTGTTGATAAATCCACCTGGTCCATGAAGAAGTATAGAAATTGAAAAAAAAATATTTTCAGGCGTTGCCTTAGTATGTAGGTGAATACATACACTCAGAAAGAACATATATATGGAGTCGATATTAGTTCTATGTTTTTGTAGACTAGAAATATTGAACATTGACAACAATTTTTATGCTTCACACGCGCGAACAGCAAAGATTCTTGTACTTCTCTCAGACGCCCGTTAGCTGCGTTAGTAGCTTCCCGGCTTTCGTTGGGGGCGGTTCTTTTGCGCGCACTGAGAGCCTGAATTAATGTTTTTTTTCATGTTTTTAGCAATTAGGTTAAAAATATCATCACTTTTGACTTCAACTATAAATAATTGAAGCAATTGCCGATGAATATTACACTTTTACCATGTGTAGTGACTACACAGCACCGTAACGCGCGGAAGTTTTTAGGACAGTAAGGAAAAGGTTAAATCAATGTTTATAATTCTCAGGACCCCCGTGAGCGGTATCAGGAGAGAAGACATCGAAAGCGGAGAGAGTTTCGACGTGGTGCAGAAGGAGGTCGCCGACATCCTCCGAAACAGGTTCCTCGTCGGGCACGCTCTCAAGAAAGACTTGGACGTCCTGTACCTCTCCCACCCCAAACGGAAAATCCGCGACACTTCCAAATACAAACCATTCCGAAGGGTGAGCTTCTTATTTTGATTACTTAAGACCCGAGCCTCAAACTACCTGGCCGCCGATGCTAAATATTTTAGCTAATTACACTGTCTCACATCCCGCCTTATATAATATAATATAATGTATTGTTCTAACTTTTGTACCCTTAAAACTCAATACCCTTGAAACTCTTTTCTGTTCCCTGGTTCGCCCGCACCTAGAGTATTCCTCTGTTATCTGGTCTCCGTAATATGATGTTCACATCAAGAATATTGAATCACAATGAAAGCATCCACCCCTTTCCCGAAACTGTTCATAAAGACTTGAGTCTTTCTTCAGTTTCGCATATCAATATCAATTTTTTTTTTTTTTTAAACTAATTAAGCGAAAATTTAATATTTCTTTACAATCAAACCGCGAAAATAACAATCAGTTCAACATCAATTTTTGAGAAAGATAGGCTGGAGGTTGGGCTTATCCGGAGACCAATATACGTATAATTAATTATAATTTGGCGGCCTCCGTGGTGTAGTGGTCAAGACGCTTGACTCACAGACGGAAGGTTCCGGGTTCGATTCCCGGTGAGAACACAAAAATTAAATGTGATTTTTCTCAAGCCTGGGTGTTCTGTGATGTAATTCACCGCTGTAATTGGGCCTCCTGGCCTGTTGTGGTGCAAAAATAAAATAAAATAAAATAAAAATAAAAATAAAATAATGAGTTAGAAACTAGCTTAAATATATCTTCTCTTCGAGACCTTCGAAATAAATCCGACCATCTAGTCCTATTTAAAATTCTCAACTCACTCTTTGATGTGCCTGAACTACTGAGCTCAATAAAATAAATATCCCAACTAGAAACCTCAGACGAGACTTACTCTTTCATACCGAATAACCATAGAACTAACTATGGTTTTCATTCCCCTATGCCCAGAATTCTCAGGTCTGCCAACAAACATACCAGTCTTGATTGCTTTGATAACAAGTTGTCTTCTTTCAAACGATCACTGAATCAAATTCAATTATAAACACCCCTGTCCCGCTTCCACTCCCACCGAGTCTACTATATGCCATTGTGTCTTTCTACTTTCCTTTATAATATTTTTTTATGTATAAATATGTCCTTAAAAATGCCCATTGGTCGTATATATTTATAAATAAATAAATAAATACAAGATTATACAAAAGCCATTAAATTACGGACAACACTGAATGAATTAACCGTGACACGAATTTATATTAACCGAGTATTTGAAAGTCTTAGAAAGAGCAAAACGCAAAACGAACCGGAGTCGACGAGGGACACATAGAATCTGAAGTGCCTCGATCATGCCGATGTCACGCAGTTCCGGTCTGTGCCTTATGCTTGGTGTTGCAAGCGGTGTAATCATTGTGTCTTTCTACTTTTATTTATAATAATTTTAGATGCATATATATAAATAAATAAATAAATTTTGCTGCAACAGAGAGGGAACACATTTTTGAGAAGGGAATATGGAAGTCTGTTTCAGCACTTTTACTTTACAAAAGTCAACAGATGGAAGTGTTGAGGAAATGCGGATGTTTAAACATAGGAAGAATGGTCAATAGTACAGTGTGTAATGTAGCCACTTAAACCATCCAATGATAGGTCAAAAGCCTTGTAAATGCATGTAAATTACTCCCTTCTCAAAAAGTGTTTATAAGAGTGTCTTGCTAAATGTTATTAAATATTTGTAAATAACCACTTATCGACTATTCTATGTCTACCGGTTTCGAGACGTACCCGTCTCTTCGTCAGGACACAAATTAAACCAACATAGTATCCTAAAAGTCCTAATCAGTGCATGTGCTTATTAAAATGCACGTCGTGTTGGTTTTATATTCTTGTGCAACAAGTATGGTGAAGGTGTATAGTGGGTTTTGCATGTTGGTTTAATTGGTGTCCTGACGACACCGGTAGACATAGAAAAGTCGGTAAGTGGTTATATACAAATATTTAATAACATTTAGTAAGATGTTTGACCACAAAGTTAATGCTTTATATATTATAATATTTTATCAAGAGTGTCTTGTCCGTGTGTTCGTCAGGTGACGCTCGGCAACACGCCGTCGCTCAAGCGCCTGACGCAGGAGCTCCTCGGGGCGAGCATCCAGGAGGGCGAGCACAGCTCCGTGGAGGACGCGCGCGCGGCCATGCGGCTGTACTCCGCCCACAGCGGCCAGTGGGAGGCGACCCTCGCCGCCCGCGACCGCAAGAACAACTGACGACGGCAGGGCGCCGATACGACCACAGAGGAATCCTGTTTTGACTGCGGATGCTCGGATACGGATGTTCAGTGCCTAGAAAAATTGAATTACAATTTTTTTTTCACACTCGTCAAAATCTGAGTGTTCAAATGTACTGTTTTTATTATTTGTATAGTTGGAGAATTTATTTAGCGCCATTTTTTCAAAAATCACCTCGAGGGCGCTGTACAGTAAATAAATATCCCAGCATGTCTTGCAGCTACAGAGCGCATGGACTATTGGGATTCTGGTTAAATTTGTTGCAACAGAGAGGAAAAACATTTTGAGAAGGGAATATGGGAATCTAGGCATTTACAGGGCCTATGACCTGTCGTCGGCTGGTTTAAGTGGCCACTTTACACACTGTGTAACATTCACCATTCTGCCCATGTTTGAGCATCCACATTTCCTCAACTCCTCCATCTGTTGACTTTTGTGAAGTAAAAGAGCCGAAACCTCTCTTTAGCAACAAATTTAAATATGAACAACTCCCTAGGGAGAAAATCCAGCCGGTCGGCAAGCATTGTGATTCTAGTTCCTCGTTTCCAATCACGACAACAAACCATCACGCCGTTTCTCCGTAAGGCCAGGCAGAGACACATAATACTCTCTTACATACAGATCTCGCTTTTACTACATCCACCCTTACTTCTTTTAATTCGCGTGCGCCGATTATTCCGACTTTTGACAAGTCCGCTTCAACTACTTGTTGGATTTGGTCATGCCAATTCATACATCACAATTGGCTGTTCGCAATGGAGTCCCGGCGCTGACCCTGATGTATGTAAGAGAATTATGGACTAAATTCTAACAATAATTTGAGTTTGTCCAACGGCTTATGACCTATCATTGAATGTTATGTAGTGTGTAAAGTGGCCACTCAAACCAGCCAATGACAGATCATAAGCCCTGTAGATGCCGAGACTTCTCTAAACTGTTCTCCATCTCTGTTGTAATATGTTACGTTTAAAACAAACAAAACATCTCGCCGTTTCTCCGCAGGGAGGATAGAACGCCACATCACTCTGTCTTTGCATACAGACCTCGCTGCCTCTACATTCATTCATACATCTTCTCATGTACGCATGCCGATTATTCCTACTCTTGACATGCCCATCTTCGAGTATTTGATTCGACTCGATCGTGCCGTGTCTTTCTCGGTCTTCCTCGTTTTCTGCATCCATCAACATTTGCATCGTAGTCGCAGCCGTTCTTTCGCTGTCCATTCGCTCCACATGTCCAAACCGACGCAGCACCCATTCTTGATTCTGTCGATGATGCGTGTCTCAGCCTTACTCAGTTCACGGATCTCAACATTTGTGCACCTATCATACATCGTTTTACCACACATTCGCCTGAGGGATCGCATTTCGACAGCATTTAACCTACTTTCACAATTATTTTTCCAATTCCATACATCGCTCCCATACATTAGAGCCGGCACTAGAACTCCATTGTGAACTGCTAGTTTTGCCTCCTGCGATAAACATTCGTTTGCCAAAGTTTACATCTTGCTAAATCTCCCCCTCCAAGCTCAGATCCTTAAAGTATCGAGTTATGAGGTAGGGTTTGGACACGTAGAGCGAATAGGCAGCGAGAGGACGGCTAAAAATATATACAATTTAAGACGATTTCGAGACGGTACGTCGAAATTTGAAATAATCGATGGACGTAGAGGAAGCGAGATCTGTATGCAAAGACAGAGTAACAATGTGGCGTTCTATCTTCTCTGCCTACTTATAGTGATATGGCGTGATGGTTTGTCCTTCAAATTTCAAGAGAAAATATTTTTATAAAAGGAAGAAAATATCAGTTACTATTATAGATATTTTTCACTGTTGTATTCAAAATGACAATTTTTATTGTACCATAAAAGGTTTTCCCATATTTGTACCACAAAATGTTGTACCATAATTGTACCACAAAATGTTGTACCATAATTGTACCACAAAATGTTGTACCATAATTGTACCACAAAATGTTGTACCATAATTGTACCACAAAATGTTGTACCATAATTGTACCACAAAATGTTGTACCATAATTGTACCACAAAATGTTGTACCATAATTGTACCACAAAATGTTGTACCATAAAATGTTGTACCATAATTGTACCACAAAATGTTGTACCATAAAAGGTTGTACCATAGTTGTACCACAAAATGTTGTACCATATTTGTACCACAAAATGTCTTACCATAAAATGTTATGTAAAAATAAATATTTTTCCATTTATTTCATCATCATCATTATCAGATCATTCTCGAAGCACCCTCCTAATTCCCACCCACAATTCCTCCTTAACAATCTCAAAGTGTCCCATCTCCCATCCACTACCAAAGATGTTTCTACAGCAACTCTGTTTAAGGCCGTAGGCTGGTAAACTGAACGCAAAATTAGGAAATCATACGATTTTGCCATTTTAAAACGAATGTTTTTTTTAATTGCGCAATAATAAAAAAATAAAAAAACGCAAATTAGATAAAGACAATATTTTTAAAGGTATTTCTGTTAAAAAATATACTTAGAGTTTTTATGTGACTAAAATATAATTACTTTTAGACCGGCAGATTACGCCATTTAAAATTTAGACTAAACTTGGGTATCTGGGATCTCAATAAAGACCAAGTTTCGAACTAAAATTTGCTGTAGTAATTTAAAGATAATAAATTCAACATGAAAGTGGCCAAAGTCAAATTTTATTTTTTTGATTCTGAAAAGAAATACGAGCATTTTAAATCACATACGTTTTTGTGACATTTTCCTTTATTTCTACGTAAAATTATGCCTTCGGCAATACTGAAAAAAATTAAAATTATTGAAATCTTTATTTGAAACTTTTTTTTTAAAAAGAAGATAATTCTGGTTGTAATATTCAATTTATAACATCTTATTTACGTTTTTATGATCTTCAGACCTGCCCTTTTCGTTTTCGGAAAGGGCAGGTCTGAAGCAAAATCGTATGATTTATTTATTTATTATATATATATACGGCCTCAGCCAATTACAACAGTTACATGAAGAAACATAAATGCAAGAAACTGAACAAAAAGAACATAAAACTATGTAGCAAAGACAAACAAGGGCAAAACAATAATTGTATACAATATATATTTAAAAAAAACGAAAGACCAAAAACTTAGAGCTAAACCATGCCAATCCAACTTCATCCCACACTGTTTAGTCGCGAAGAGATCTACGAAAAGCCGCAAGATCTATCCCAAAAATTCCAAGTCGTGTGATGAATTGACTAATCTACACATTCTGGACATTGGGGCATAAAAACCAAAGTTGCTCTTGGAAGATTTTACAAATAGCAGATTTTGACTTCTGGTGACACGGTTGGGAACATGAAAAGAAATTGATCGCAACAGAGATGGGACATCACTTAAAGCATTAAGCATTTTGAAAATGCATATAAGGTCCATCTCAGTTCTACGTCTCTCCAATGAAGACAGATTAAGAGATTGCTCTATTTCAAAATAAGAATAATGACCCCTTTGTTATCCGAGCAACCATGCCACTTTTCTTAGAAAACGGTGTTGGACAGACTCGATGTGGTCAATATGAGTCCTGTAGAATGGAGACCAAATGGGAGAAGCGTATTCTAGATGGGGTGGAACTAGCGAGCAATAAAGAGTTTTGATGGTATTAATATTTTTGAAGTCCGCCGTCCCTCTATTGATAAAATCGAGAAGTTTGAGAGAATGATGATTGAATGGTTTGATGATTTATTAATTTTGCATTCGTTTTACCAAACTACAGCCTTAATCACGCCTAAAGCAACATTTCCTTTCTCTTCCTCTCCTCTTCCTTCCTCCCGAAGACCCGTATCGAACTAAATAATTTATCAACAGTATTTTGAGTTTGTCAAAATGCTTGTAGACGCTGACTGGATTTAACATAACATATTTCTATGCTGAAATATGATTGGAAAACTCTTCATCGGAGAACCGTAGAACAGAAGTGGACCTTTTGTGTATTTTTACCGAGTTGAACCTTATTTTTACCGGGCGGACATCCAGTGGAAAACACCCGTCCAGAAATCTGGTTCTATTTTACACGCAGAACTGTATTCATCCGCCCGGACACTGGTATTTTTTATTTATTTAACTTTTTGTACATAATGTTATTTGTACATTGGCGGGCTTATTGCCAAATGGCAATTTCTTCCAACCAACCAATAAAATAAAAGTTTTATTTTTATAATTCAAGTTACAGAACATATTCAATAGAAAAAAAAGATTAAAAAGTCAAAGATATATAAAAATATAAATAAACGTATTTGTTTATAAATTACCTTAAATCAAAACTATTACTCAATGGAAAAAAGAGGAAAAAGGAAAGGAGGAGAGATTTAGGAAGATAAAGGAGATGTTTCTTCAGATGTGATTTAAACAGAGATAATGTAGTAACATCTCTGATGGTGGATGGGAGATGATTCCACAGTGGAGCCGCGTGGACACTATACGAGTTAGAGAAGAAAGAGGAATTGCGGATGGGTATTAAGAGAGTGCCTCGAGAATCAGAACAAAGAGGTAAACCACGAACTGATAAGCGTTGAAATTTTTCACGCAGGTATATAGGAGCGTTAGGACTATGAAGTACATCGAACAGAAGTGAGAGGGAGTGATAGTCTCTCCGCTGTCTAATTTTGGTATCCTACGTTTGCACCAATGCAGTGCCCCGTGCACCACGAATTTGCAGTCTGATATTTGATTTATCAACAGTCAACACATCTCATGATATTAAAAATAAAACAAACTGTTTTTTTTACATCTTTTTATTAATTTTTGAGTTATATTTGACTAGAGACCCAAGTCTTCAATACAAAAATGCTATAGAACATTTTATCAAAACAATTTTTTAATGGAGAAGTTCAATGCTTTTCAAGTTTGTCATAAAACGGAATATGGCCGCACGCAAAGCTTACGCGTCCTAATGGACACAAGTTACATATATATTTGTCTAATATCAATGTAAAAAAAATGAGCCAGAATATCGCCTCTAAAAAATCAAAACAGGATATTTCCACTAGTGAGGAATATCAGGTTTAACGTACTGTACGTAAAAAAGGTTTTTCAAATATTATTAATATTGAAAGCATTAACTTTGAGGTCCAACATTTTAATATTATGTTAACAAAATTTGTATAAAACCACTCACCGACTTATCTGTCTACCGGTTTCGAGACGTAACCCGTCTCTTCGTCAGGACAACAACACTACAAGAAGGCTTTGAAAAATAATGTCCCATTAATTAATAATCAAGTAACTTTCCAATATAGTCCATTATTCGATATTTCATTGTAATGGTCACCCCACCCTCCCCTTTTCCCCCTTTTCCGATTGTTAATCCTTTTGAAATATTAGCTTCATGAGTCATCAACCCTCGGTGGTGGCGTAGTGAAGCATGTGTCTAACCTGCATGTCGATTTTATATTTTTGTAAATCTACTATGATGAAGGCGTGTAGTGGTGTTTGCATGTTGGTGTAGTGTTGTTGTCCTGACGAAGAGACGGGTTACGTCTCGAAACCGGTAGACAGATTAGTCGGTGAGTGGTTTTATACAAATTTTATTAACATAATATTATTTTAGTGTTTATAAAAGCCATAATAATCAATAATTTCATGTGCAAAATTCGCTATCTCAAAAACGGCAGTTTTGTAAGCTGGTAATAAATTAAGTATGCATTTATTCTAATGTTGGTAATCCCATAGACGGAAATTAAATTAAATTAAAACAACCCATAGAAATGGGTAGGTACTCTATAAAACCAGAGATATTTTGGGAAAAACAACCGATGACGTCACAAATTTGCTCATTTTTCACCTTATTCAAATGACTAGAGTTTAACCGTTTATATCTCCCTTATTTCTTACAGAATTCAGGTGAATGACAGGTCATAAGCCTTGTAAATGCCTAGTCTTCATATTACCTTCTCTAAAATGTTCTTCATCCCTGTTGTAATTTGTTAATGTTAATATTCAATTTAAAAGACATGTAAGTAGGGGTGATATTAGGGATGGACTGTCGTGTGCTCTGTAGCTGGAAGACAAATAATTTCCAAAGCAAAGAGATTAAAAGAAGAGTGAAAATTTCCAGATAATTCCTCTAGTACTAGAGTGCATTAATATGAACACAAAATATTGTCTGTATTCGCAGGAATTAATTTAGTTCCGAAGGGCTAAAAAACACTAAACTTCTCCATAGGATTTAATTACGTACAATTTTACAAAATACAATGAATTACTATTCAAATTAAATCTATTTATGGCGTTCATATTATTGTATTAACATTATTCAATTTACAAAGATACAGTTTTTTAAGATTCTTCGACACGTTCGCGGACACTTGTTTCTCATAGCATCCACTCAGTAGACACCTAATTCTCATAGCATCCACTCAGTAGACACCTAATTCTCATAGCATCCACTCAGTAGACACCTAATTCTCATAGCATCCACTCAGTAGACACCTATTTCTCATAGGATCCACTCAGTAGACACCTAATTCTCATAGCATCCACTCAGTAGACACCTAATTCTCATAGCATCAACTCAGTAGACACCTAATTCTCATAGCATCAACTCAGTAGACACCTAATTCTCATAGCATCAACTCAGTAGACACCTAATTCTCATAGCATCCACTCAGTAGACACCTAATTCTCATAGCATCCACTCAGTAGACACCTAATTCTCATAGCATCCACTCAGTAGACACCTAATTCTCATAGCATCAACTCAGTAGACATCTATTTCTCATAGGAATGTTAAACAGGGAGCATTGTTCCGCAGTACATTCACATTGTCCCTACCATGAAGAAATGAACTGCAAAGGAACGTGGTCTATAAAGAGACCACAGGACGCAGCCAACGTCAGTCAGCCCGTTCAGTTAATCAGCCCAACAAGATCAGTGCAGTTCACTCAGTTCCAGCATGTAGTTCAAGTGCAGTCTCTTCGACCCATCATCGCCGTAACACTCGCCCGACATAATTAATTATGTATTCGCCATGTAATAAAGCAACCTTTGTCAATCTCTAACTGGGGTAGGAGCTCCAACCAATCGACCCTCAACTACTAAATGCTGCGGTAGAAAGCGGACATGGATCACGTAAGGCATTTGACGCCGCGCAAGAACGTAAAAAACTGCATCTTTGAGTTTTCAAATAAAAAAGCGTATTGTATTTGAGCTCTGGACATTATTTCGATGGTTGACTAAAAATAAAAATATGTGAACAACGTCCGCGGTCGGAGCTGGACCGTCCGTAGGCTCAGTTGGCACAGAGAGCCAGACTGCGACTTAGCTGCAAGGGAGGGGGAAAAAGTACGCCATCGATTTACAAATGTTTACAGCGGGTTCGAATGTTCAATAAGCCCATGTTGAGGGCCGAGACACAGACACATGAATAATGTAGTTTTACCTCGCAGCTACCAAATCAAAGATCTTGGTATTCTTTTTTAAGCGAATTTCATGTTTAAGTCCCATATGACCTATAGTCCTTAAAATTTAGCTCGATCAGAAGACAGCTGTCGGCAAAAGTGACAACATAACTTTGTAGTAACGTCAAAGAAGTGATTGATATTGACACACGAAAAATCATTTATATCTGGCGTGTTCATTATTTTTTTTAAAACAATGCTTGACATATAAATCAACGTAAAAATATAAAATCAGCTTTAAAACAAACAAAAATAAACCTAATTATTAACGATGTTCTTACAAGTTCAATCATTTTGCAAAAATGTTAAAGACGGGACAAATTGATCGAAAAAAAAAATTCATTAGATGTTGTTCATGAAAAAAGTATAAATGTCTCATTTTTTTAACATATTACAACAGAGATGAAGAACATTTCAGAGAAGGTAATATAGAAGTCCAGGCATCTACAGGGCTTATGACCTGTCACTGGCTGGTTTAAGTGGCCACTTTACACACTGTGTAACATTCACCATTCTTAAATTTATTTCAACAGAGAGGGAAAGCATTTTTGAGAAGGGAATATGGAAGTCTAGGCATTTACAGGGCTTATGACCTGTCACTGGCTGGCTGGCTAGGGAAGAAACCCAGCCAGTCTGCAAGCATTTGGACATAATCAAACTTTGTTGAATTACTACCTGGTAAAAGGAGAAGAATAAAAATTGGAAAATTGTTTTCAGGCGTTGCCTAGTAGGTGATTTGGTTCAGCCGGATGAATCTCACCCATGTGATAAAGGTTTCAGCTCTTTTACTTCACAAAAGTCAACAGATGAAACAGTTGAGGAAATGTGGATGTTCAAACATGGGCAGAATGGTGAATGTTACACAGTGTGTAAAGTGGCCACTTGAACCAGCCAATGACAGGTCATAAGCCCTGTAAATGCCTAGACTTCCATATTCCCTTCTCAAAAATGTTTTCCCTCTCTGTTGAAATAAATTTAAATATGAACAACTCCCTAGGGAAGAAACCCAGCCAGTCTGCAAGCATTTGGACATAATCAAACATTGTTGATTCACCATTCTGCCAATATTTGAACATCTATATTCCTTCAATTTTTTCATCTGCTGATGTTTGTGAAGTTAAAGAGCTGAACCCTTTATTTATGCGGGTGAGATTCGTCTAATTGAATTATTTCACCTGCATACTAGACTAGGCAACGCCTGAAAATGTTATTTTTTCAATTTCTATACTTCCTCATGGACCAGGTGGATTTATCAACAATTTCAGTCCATGGTTTATTATAGTACTTAAAATATAGCTTGATTAGAATGACAGCTGTCAAACTAATTTCATTAGTGATGGGATTACTGATCACAGATCAAATCGATTTTATCAGTTATTTCATGCAATCATGAAACTCTGTTTCCGAAAATTGATATAAAAAACGCAATAACAAGCCTATTATAGTGTGTTTAACACAATTATTCACCAAAAAATGAGACATTTGTAACTTTTTTCATAAACAATATCAAATCAATTATTTTTTTATTCGATCAATTTCAATTTGTCCCATCCTAACGTTTTTGCAAAATGATGTAACCTTGTAAGAACGCCGTTAATAATTAGGTTTATTTTTGTTTAAAAGCTGATTTTATATTTTTACGTTGATTTATATGTCAAGCATTGTATTAAAAAAATTAATTAACACGCCAGATACAATGATTTTTCGTGTGTCAATATAAATCACTCCTTAGACGTTACCACAAAGTTATGTCGTCACTTTTTCTGACAAATGTAATTCTAATCAAGCTAAATTTTAAGGACTATAGTCATATAGGACTTAAACATGAAATTTGCTTAAAAAATAATACCAAGATCTTCAATTTGGTAATCGGTAGTTGTCTGTGTCTCGGCCCTTGACCTTTCCCTCGCCGAGCATCCAAAAATTACACATGATCCGAACGGGGGGACCAAACGACCCCAGCGCCTACTCGTATACGGCGTCAGGAGAATAAAACGTTAGAAGTGTTTGTGACCGTGCAATAATAATCATGTTTTTGGGTACACACATTTTACTCATTCGTGTATTTTATGCATTTTTGTTGGTTTGCCGAATGCTCGCGTACATAGAGTGAATTGACCGAATCGGTCTATGGGGGATTCGAATCCCCCCCTTCGATTCGGCTAGGTTAACATAAGCTTATTTAACATTGGAATGTTGATCATATTTGTGGTCTGGCTCTATCCACGGTGTATTCGTTTGTAATCACATTTAGAATATAATTTCCTATAAATACTTCAACTGGCATTTATATAGCGTGCCATTTGTTAGTACAACTAAAAAAAAAAATATTTTGTAAGCGCTTTGTGAAAATAATCACATTTTAAAACATAACTTGACATCTTCAAACAAAGATCAAATATATAACATCAAATAAATACCTTTGTGACAGTTTTGATTGTGTTAATTTAAAAACTAAATTTGATAATAAATTATGAACATCACAGTAAATTTAGCTTGTCATAAAGTACAATACATAATGGTATGAACAATTAATTTTAATATGTATTAGCTATGTAGTACAGGTTGTAAACATTTCATGGTTTTATGTCCCATATTTAAAATGATTTGCAATACTTGCTTGCGAGTGTTGAAACAGTATCAAGAGCTGTCTTTAAATATTAAAACGCGTCTCGACAATTGTCTTTAAATATTAAAACACATCTCGACAGTTGTCTTTCAATATTAAAACACGTCTTGACAATTGTCTTTAAATATTAAAACACGTCTCGACAATTGTCTTTCAATATTAAAACACGTCTTGACAATTGTCTTTCAATATTAAAACATGCTTCAACAATTGTCTTTCAATATTAAAACACGTCTCGACAATTGTCTTCAAATATTGAAACATGTCTCAACACAATTGTTGGCCATCCATTAAATATTAAAAAGTGTCTTAACAATTGTCTTCAAATATTAAAACATACTTCAACAATTGTCTTTCAATATTAAAACAAGTCTCGAAAATTGTCTTCAAATATTGAAACATGTCTCAAAAATTGTCTTCAAATATTGAAACATGTCTCAACAATTGCCGTTAAATATTAAAAAGTGTCTTAACAATTGTCTTCAAATATTAAAACATGCTTCAATATTAAAACATGCTTCAACAATTGTATTTCAATATTAAAACAAGTCTCGAAAATTGTCTTCAAATATTGAAACATGTCTTAACAATTGCCGTTAAATATTAAAAAGTGTCTTAACAATTGTCTTCAAATATTAAAACATGCTTCAACAATTGTCTTTCAATATTAAAACAAGTCTCGAAAATTGTCTTCAAATATTGAAACATGTCTCAACAATTGCCGTTAAATATTAAAAAGTGTCTTAACAATTGTCTTCAAATATTAAAACACGCTTCAACAATTCAATATTACAAGTCTCGACAATTGTCTTCAAATATTGAAACATGTCTCAACAATTGCCGTTAAATATTAAAAAGTGTCTTAACAATTGTCTTTAAATATTAAAACACGTCTCGAAAATTGTCTTCAAATATTGAAACATGTCTTAACAATTGCCGTCAAATATTAAAAAGTGTCTTAACAATTGTCTTCAAATATTAAAACATGCTTCAACAATTGTCTTTCAATATTAAAACAAGTCTCGAAAATTGTCTTCAAATATTGAAACATGTCTCAACAATTGCCGTTAAATATTAAAAAGTGTCTTAACAATTGTCTTCAAATATTAAAACACGCTTCAACAATTCAATATTACAAGTCTCGACAATTGTCTTCAAATATTGAAACATGTCTCAACAATTGCCGTTAAATATTAAAAAGTGTCTTAACAATTGTCTTCAAATATTAAAATATGCTTCAACAATTGTCTTTCAATATTAAAACAAGTCTCGAAAATTGTCTTCAAATATTGAAACATGTCTCAACAATTGCCGTTAAATATTAAAAAGTGTCTTAACAATTGTCTTTAAATATTAAAACACGTCTCGACAATTGTCTTCAAATATTGAAACATGTCTTAACAATTGCCGTTAAATATTAAAAAGTGTCTTAACAATTGTCTTCAAATATTAAAATATGCTTCAACAATTGTCTTTCAATATTAAAACAAGTCTCGAAAATTGTCTTCAAATATTGAAACATGTCTCAACAATTGCCGTTAAATATTAAAAAGTGTCTTAACAATTGTCTTCAAATATTAAAACACGCTTCAACAATTCAATATTACAAGTCTCGACAATTGTCTTCAAATATTGAAACATGTCTCAACAATTGCCGTTAAATATTAAAAAGTGTCTTAACAATTGTCTTTAAATATTAAAACACGTCTCGACAATTGTCTTCAAATATTAAAATACGTCTCAATAATTGTCTTTAAATATTAAAACACGTCTCAACAATTGTCTTTAAATATTAAAACACATCTCAACAATGGCCTTTGAATATTAAAAAGCGTCTTAACAATTGTCTTTAAATATTCAAACACATCTCAAAAATTGTCTTCAAACATTGAAACATGTTTTGACTGTCTTCAAATATTGTAATTGTCCGAGAGTGTTGAAACATATCTCAATGAATGTCTGCAGTGTTGAAACACGTTTCAATAATCGTCTTTAAATATTTTAACACATTTCAACAATAATTGTTTTCAAATATTGAAACACCTATCAATAATTGTCATTAAATATTGAAACACACTCCAATAGTCAACATGTTGCAACAATTGTTTTTGAATATTAAAACACGTCTCCTCAACTGTCTTCAAATATTGACACATGTTTCAACAAATGTGTTTAAATATTAGAACACGTGTTGACAACTGTCTTTAAATGTAGAAACATGTCTTAATTACCTTTAAATATTGTCTCGACAATTGTCTGCAAAAAATTTTGAAACATGTTTTAAGAATTATTTCATCAGTTAAGTAACATTTAGGAGCAAATTTGTGCTAAAATTAACAGTAAAAATCATTTTGATAATACATTTTTAAAAATACAGTAGTCATTAGTAACATATTCTTAAAAATTTAGATAAATATCAACAAAAAAATAGTTAAAATATAAAGAATATAAAAATGATATTTAAGCTTAGAAACGAACAAAAAATACTTTAAAAATATCAAAAACAAAAAACAGGAATGTAAAATTTTATACATTTAAAAGAAAAGCTAAAAAAATAATACATTTTTAGGTACACAGGTAAAAAGGGGTCAATCTTTTACATACAATAAAGCGCAAGCATACGAGAAAAATGCTGCCTTTTTTACATATTCACATCATATTTTTATACACGAAAAATAATGGATAGAGAAATATTTGACAAATCGATATTTCAACATTGATAGAGAATAAAACATGGATGTCTAAGCGTGTATAGGGCATATGACCTGTCATTGGCTCGTTTAACTTTAAACACTCACCGTTTTGCACAAGTTCGAACATCCATAATGCTTTGATGCATCGATCAAAATCAACAGATGGAAGAATCGAAGCAATATGGGTGATCAAACGTAGGCAGAATGATAAAAAAAAAATTAAGCCAGCCAATTTGAATGCATTTTTTCTTTGAAAAAATGTTCATCTTAACAATATTTTGAGTCTGTCCAAATGTTTGTAGACACGGATTGACAAAGAGTTATCAAGATAAAACATATTACAATAGAGAGTACGTTTCTGAGAAGGATGATATGGAAGTTTAGGCATTTGCACAGCTTATAACATGTCATTGGCAGGTTGAAGTGACCACTTTACACACTGTTTCATATTCACAAACAGCATTTTTCAATTCTCTATACATGCTTGATTCGGATATTAGATTCGCATGCGTTTTGGCACACTAAAGAAAATAAAGGTACAGAGAAAACTAGCGACATCTATTGCTCGAAAGGAGGAATAAAAGCTTATCACTTTTCAACAGTAGATGTCACTACTTTTCTCTGTAGTTAAATTCTCTATAGTGGGCCGACAGGCATACAAATGCAATATCCAAACTAAACATATATAGAGAATTGAAAATTGAAATACTCGAATATGAAAGTCAACTACCTACCTATAGGCAGAATGGCAAATGTTACATTACAGTGTGTACTTGTTACATGACAGATCATAAGCTCTGTAAGTGCCTAGACTTCCATAATTTCAACTACTAAATAATTTGTGATAAAATATACAAAATTGAGGCAAAAATCAACAAAATTATATTTCAGTTGACCTTTTAAATATTTCTTTTGTCACTTACAAATTTTAAGAGGATGCAGTCGGATTTTTCGTCATGTAAACGTATTCTCGTATTTTCTCCCAAGATTATGGCACTATAGCGATAATTTTTATACACACTACAGATATTTATGTGATGTAGTGGTCAGCGCGTTTGCCCACCATGCAAGAGGTCTCGGGTTCGATTCCCGGCATGGTCGAGATGAAATATTTCTTTGAAAAGGTTTTTTAACACTATAATATTACATAGTCCCTGGACTGGCATCTGAAGCGTAAGACTGATCATCTTGCGACAGAAAATGATCAAGATAAGCTGCGATCGGTGCACAAATGCATTGCCCTATGCACCATTAGGTGGGGAGAGAGGAATGATGATGATGATGATACGCTTAGTTTTAAAAAAACTAAATCGGTGGGGTGGGGAAAACGGGAATACGAAGCCTCCATTTTAGTCAGGCATGATCAGTCCGATGTGCAGTTGTCTTTTTCGCACAGCATTCTGGGAGTTTACTCATCTAACTTCTCTACCACCGCATACCCTCTTAAAATTTGGAAATGTTTTATTTGCAAAATTTCAAATGTTATTTCGACATACTTTTAATACTTAAAAGCTAAATTTTTGATATTAAAAATAATTTGGCTGGAATAATCAATATTTTCCTAACTATTTACAATAAAAATAAATATTTAAAAATAAATTTGAATAATCTTTTGGGTACGTCCGGATGTATGTAGACAAGAAGCGGATTCGCTGGGGATTTTATCAACATCGACAAATATTTTCAACAGAGATGTATACAAAATGAAGAAATGCGGAGGCCGAGGCATTTACGGGGCTAGCACCCGTTTGGTTTGAGTGATCACGTTGCGCTCTGTGTGACAAACAGAAAATATTTAAATAAAATGTTTTTTTTTTACTAATGGTGACAGATTAAGCTGCTGATTTCATCAATGGTTATCGATAATTAAATTATTTTTACAAAAGGTTATCGATTATAAACTGATTTCACTTTTGGTTATCGATTATTCATCCGATTTCACTAATGGTTATCGATTATTCCATTATTTTCACAAAAGCTCATGGATTATACAAATGTTTTCACTAATGGTTTTCAAATATTAAATTATTTTTACATGAGGTTATGGATTATTCATTTGGTTTCAATAACCGTTTTCGATTTTTGAATTATTTTCATAAAAGGTCTTCGATTATTCCATTATTTTCACAAAAGGCCATCGATTATTCATCTGATTTCACTAACGGTTATCGATTATTAAATTATTTTCACAAAACTATTATTGAATAGTTTATCGGGACAAAATATATTTTAATACTTTGTTTTCTTTATAATGTATTAATATTGTAATAATGTGTATATTTTATTAAATAAAGATTATCCAATAATTTCCTAAAAGGTCATCGATTATTCATCTGACTAACTAATGGTTATCGATTTTTGAATTATTTTCACATAAGGTTATCGATTATTCATCTGACTTCAATAATGGTCATCGAGTTTTGAATTACTTTCACAAAAGGTTATCGATTATAAAACTGCTTTCAAATATTAAATTAATTTTACATAAGGTTATCGATTATTCATCTGACTTCAATAATGGTCATCGAGTTTTGAATTACTTTCACAAAAGGTTATCGATTATAAAACTGCTTTCAAATATTAAATTAATTTTACATAAGGTTATCGATTATTCATCTGACTTCAATAATGGTCATCGAGTTTTGAATTACTTTCACAAAAGGTTATCGATTATAAAACTGCTTTCAAATATGAAATTAATTTAACATAAGGTTATCGATTATTCATCTGACTTCAATAATGGTCATCGAGTTTTGAATTACTTTCACAAAAAGTTATCGATTATTCAATTATTTTCACAAAAGGTTATGCGCACTTTAATTTAGTAGTTTTCCTAGTAAATTCCATTCTCTAAAAGGAAAGTCATTCTCCTTTGATTGGCGGTTTTGGCTTCGGCTGAGATGTTCAGGCACAGTTCGTGGTCCCTGCAAAATATAACAAGCAAAATTAAATACCTTGTTTTAAAACCCCAAGTATCGCAAACCAACAATTATTTGGGTGTTTGAACCGAATACCATGGTTTAAGTATATTGTTTTTATATCTTCATGAAATAAAATCATAGACGTACTTTAAATGAATAAATAATACTTGGCACAGTACATTGCAATGTTGCCAAAATACAAAATATCATTATTGTTACAATTTATACGATCTGGGCCATAATTTTCTTTTCCTCATTTCGAAAACATGTTTAAACAATTGTGTAGATAGTCGAAGAGGTAAAAAAAAAAAAAAAATATATTATTAGTTATTTATCGAGACGAACTGTTGCCCCGACTTCCCCAGTACGATTTGTTTTCAAATTCGTTTTATGAAAAAGCGCAAATAATTCACAATTTCAACAAACATCATCCCACTTCCAAATCTCACTCTGCACTGGAAAATAAATGATTTTTGATATATTTTGGAATTTTGCGATCGCCGCGCCGAGCCGTGCGCTTACAAATGTTCATACAAAATGGCTATTTGAATAATTTTAATTACTCTGATGCAGTTTCAATGCGTTTAGAATATTATATAACTGATTCTGTCTTGGATTATGAAATAATTTTGGAATTTAATGCCAGCAATAGCCACAAAGATGCAAATAAAAAAGGCATTTTCACGGGATTTAGAAAATTTTAATTCGAAATTTCAATCAATGTCTAAGACTAACCTAACCTAACCTAACTATCTGTATATAATTAACAATTCAATCATTAGTAATATTCATTCTGATTTGGGTTACGCGAAGCGATGTTTCTGTGATGCTGTCGAAATGCGATCTCTCAGGCGAATGTGTGTTAAAACTATGTACGATAGATGCACAAATGTCGAGATCCGTACCTTACCTAAGGCTGAGACAAGCATTATCGACAACATCAAGAAAGGAGCTCTGCGCCGGTTCGGACACGTAGAGCGAATGGACAGCGAAAGAATGGCTAAGAATATTTACAATGCGAATGTTGATGGATGCAGAAATAGGGGTAGACCGCGAAAGACATGGCATGACCAAATCCAACAAATACTTGAAGATGGACATCATGTCAAAAGTCGGCACGTGTGCATGAAAAGATGTATGGATATAGAAGAAAGGAGATCTGTATGCAAAGATAGAGTGATGTGGCGTTCTTTCCTCTCTACATACCCTTACGGGGAAACGGCGTGATGGTTTGTTGTTGTTGTTGTTATTAATTATAACGAGCAAATTCAGTCAGTCCCATCTTCCTCTTACAAGCAAGTTCGACTGTGTGCTCAAATCTAGCAACAGCGAAGCACTGCCGGGTACAGCTCGCGTTGAATCGAAGCACAGAGGCTCGGCGCCTTACCTCACGTCCCCCCAGCCGCCGTTGCCCTTCCATATCTTGGCCTTCTTGGTGGCGGCGGCCACCTGCAGCGTCAGGCCCGCCGGGTACAGGAACTTCCTGGCGCCCAGCACCACGCGCTGCACCTTGCCTATGACGGCGTTGCTGTCGCAGTTCGCCTTCTTGTGATGGACGCCGCTGGGCCAAGCGAACAGAAACAAACGGTCGATTGATTTGAATTATCAATTGACAATGAGGAATTCCAGCCCGACCCAGAATCAAATTTTAAAAATGTTTTCGTGTACACTATCTCAAAAACCCACTCAAAAATAAATAAAAAATAGTATTAATTTTAAAATCGTAAATAATGACGTCACTCCTTATATCTGGGTGTAGTGTTTCCGGTTTCCGCTTTAAAGCCCCCGCACCTTGTAAGGAGCGTTTTGACCATAGAAAAAAAAGAGTATAATTTGAATAATTTGACATTTCAACCAGAGATTATGTCAACTTTCTAGGTTTTTCTAAATGGAAACGTTCGTAAAAACAATCGTAACATAGAAATGAGCAAATTACGATCAACTAAATTAAGTAATCAAAGCAATATTCCATAGATTCTCGTCAGGTCAGTGAAAGTAAGAACGCCAACCGTTTCATGACGTCACTACTGAAAAGTGACACACTGATTACAGTCATTTGGTGCGGTATTTGATAAATGTAACTTAAAAAAATCATATCTTTGTAAATAATGCACAAAAAAAAATATAAAAAATTGCTTAGTTAAATAGTACGCTAATAGAAAAAAAAAATAGAAAATAGTGGAATTCCTCATTCTTGATGGAATTCCATTGTAATGATGTTATAACTTATATTTACATACAAGTTATTAATTACATATAAGTTATGAATATAACTATATAAAAGTACCTATAGTCCTTAAAATATAGCTTATTAGAATGACAGTTGTCAGCAAAAGTGACGACATAACTTTGTAGTAACGTCTAAGGAGTGATTGATATTGACACACGAAAAATCATTTGTATCTGGCGTGATAATTAATTTTTTTAATACAATGCTTGACATATAAATCAACTTAAAAATATAAAATCAGCTTTAAAACAAAAATAAACCTAATTATTAACGACGTTCATACAAGGTTACATCATTTTGCAAAAACGTTAGAGATGGGTCAAATTGATCAATGAAAAAGTATAAATGTCTTATTTTTTCACATATTACAACAGAGATGAAGAACATTTCAGAGAAGGTAATATAGAAGTCCAGGCATCTACAGGGCTTATGACCTGTCACTGGCTGGTTTAAGTAGCCACTTTACACACTGTATAACATTCACCATTCTGCCCATTTTTGAACATCTAAATCTCAAATGTTCTTCATCTCTGTTGTAATATGTTAATATAAACAGCTCCCCGGGGAGTTGAATCCAGTCCTTGTCTACAAAAATTTAGACAAACTCAAAATATTGTAGATAAATCCACCTGGTCCATGAAGAAGTATAGAAATTGAAAAAATAACATTTTCAGGCGTTGCCTAGTCTAGTATGTAGGTGAAATAATTCAATTAGACGAATCTCACCCGCATAAATAAAGGGTTCAGCTCTTTAACTTCACAAACATCAACAGATAAAAAAATTGAAGGAATATAGATGTTCAAATATTGGCAGAATGGTGAATCGACAATGTTTGATTATGTCCAAATGCTTGCAGACTGGCTGGGTTTCTTAGGTAAGTTATTAATTACATGTAACTATATACAAGTACCTATAGTCCTTAAAATATAGCTTATTCGAATGACAGTTGTCAGCAAAAGTGACGACATAACTTTGTAGTAACGTCTAAGGAGTGATTTATATTGACACACGAAAAATCATTTGTATCTGGCGTGTTCATTTATTTTTTTTAAACGATGCTTGACATATAAAGCAACATAAATGTATAAAATCAGCTTTAAAACAAACAAAAAACTAAAATAAACCTAATTATTAACGACGTTCTTACGAGGTTACATCATTTTGCAAAAACGTTAGAGATGGGACAAATTGATCAATGTAAATTTTATTTTTATTTATTTATTTTATTTATTTAGCATTTCACAGTTTTAAAATGTACAGAGTTTATTTGTTTCAGGTCCCGACTAGCTAGGAAATTCCTGTGTTCAGGAAGGACCTTATTTTATTCATGTGTTTTTTTTTATTTTTAATTTCATGAAATGATGCTTAATAAATTCAAAGAATAATAATAACATTATAAAAAATCAATATAAATTTAAATTAGAAAACATGCAAGTAATAATAATAAAAATTGAATCATAAAAATAGATTAGAAAATATGCCATTAATAGTAAATAAATGAGACACAATTATTATAAATTATAAAACATACCGATAATAATACAAATTGAACCACAAATACACATTATAATATATAAAATGAGTAATTAAGAAATTAAACAAAAATATAAATTGGAAAACATACCGATAATAATAAAAATTGAAGAACAAAAATAAATTACAGAATATACCATTTATAATTTTTTTTTTAAAATAAGATACGGTTAAAATACTAGTTTTAAAAAGAAAAAAAAAACATATGTAAATGAATAAACATAAAAAGTAAAAATGAAATATACATAAAAACAATAAGAGATTTTTTTCAATTAAAAGCAACACAATTTTTAGTCATGAAAATAATTACAGGATATAAAAAGGTAAATCGATCGAATAAAAAAATAATTCATGTGATGTTGTTCGTAAACTATAATATAATAAAAGTATAAACTATAATAGGCTTGTTTTCGCGTTTTTATATCAATTTCTGGAAACAGAGTTTCACGTTTGCATGAAAAAACTGATAAAATCAATTTGATCAATGCTCAGTAATTTCCCATCACTCGGGGAGGAAATCCAGCCAGTCTGCAAGCATTTGGACATACTCAAACTTTGTTGAATAATTTACTCGATGAAAAATGCATTCCAGAATATTACTCCAAGGATATTTCTTAAAATATATAAGACCCATGTGAGACCTTTATTGGAGAATGGATATCAAGTTTGGAGTTCCTACTTTACTAAAGACATCGAGCCACTGGAAAAAGTCCGAAGATGTGCTACGAAAATCCCTAAATTACTCAAAAGGATGCCCTACCACGGTAGATTAAAAGCACTAGGACTTATTGGAAGAACGATGAAAGAGAGGGCTTTGTTGAAACTTATAAGATACTCAATAATTACTAAGACCGTCTCCTGCATGAGATGTATCAACTAAATCCCAACACAAATTTACAGGGACATTACTGGACACTCTATCTTCCCCAATTCCACCTCAATCCCAAGATAAACTTCCTTTCCAGCAGGGTACTTTCAGACTGGGATAAATTACCAAACCCGGTTGTCCATTCTTTCGGTCACCGGTTCAAAGACCGTTTGGACGTGTAGGATTAGGCTGTTGAGGGATCGGAGCTCCACCCCAGTTAGAGATTGACAGAGAAGACACGAGGTTTTATTTTTTAAATATTTGGACCTTTTGTATTTAGTAGCCTTACGTGTCATGTACAAGACTAAGGTACTCGGAAAAAATAGTGTTTGTTTGTCTTGGATACGGGATGTTCCAATCGCCATTGTTGCAAAGTCCAAGAACAATGGCGCGTGATAACTACTTTTAACTACAGTGTGGACATCTGTTAAGGATATTCCATATTCCCTGCATTCTGCTTCAAGATTATGGCGTTGTAAACTGAGAAATGGGCACTGAAATAACAGATGTTCTATACTCTGTGAAGAAATATCATCGCATGGACAATAGTCATCATTCCTTAATTTAAACCTATATGGGTAACTTCTCATAGCTCGTGTCCGGTAAAAATTTGGGTCGTTTCAAAAGACACGAGGTTGCCGTTTGATGTTTATTTAATACATGTTGAATAAATAATGAATTAAGTCGATGATGGGTTATTGAGACTGCACTTGAACTTCATGCTGGAACTGAGTGACTTCGTCCAGCTGACTGGCGTTGCCACGCCCTGTGGTCTCTTTATAGGCGACGTTCCTTTGTAGTTCATATATTCACTGTAGGGACGATGTGAATTTACTGCAGAACGATGCCCCCTGCAATACTGTTAAAGTTGCTGTATTGGATTCTATAGGAAATGACGACATTGCTTTCTTCGGTCATTACACTGTTTTTGGTGAATCGTTTTAGTGTGTCATCGATTGTGGACTATGAACCGTTTGGATGGTTTTTTGAAGGAAGAAGAACTTGGACAAAAGGCAGTACGCGAGATATAGGCGCATCAGCAAAGGCTGCCTGCCTATGACCAATAATAATAAAAATAATCACGATTAATGAAAAGAAATTGGAAAATTAGAAAATTTAGGAATACATTTGTAAGAAAAAGAACGGATTGCCTTTCCTCTGAAGCTGCTTCGACTATGGAGTTGTGGGGTTTATGGTCAAAACATTTTACTTGAAATATAGCAATGACCGATGAAGCGGTGTCATCATTTTCTATAGAATCCAATACAGCAAATTATGCAACTCTAACAGTATTGCACAGAAAGATGAGAGCATCGTTCTGCAGTACATCAACACCGTCCGTACCATCGAGATATGAATAACAAAGGAGTGCGGTCTATAAAGAGACCGCAGGGCGCAGTTAACGCCCAGTTCTCGACCAGTCAACGTCGGTCGAAGACTCCGCTCAACACAGTCACTCAGCTCCAGCATGCAGTTACTTCAACTCCTAATTAAACATCAAACAGCAACCTCGAGTCTTCTGTCAATCTCCAACTGGGGTAGGAGCTCCAAACCTCGGCAACCTTAATCCTACGGAGTGAACACGGATTAAGCAAGTGAAGCACTCTGGCACTGACCACTCCCCGATGTGGAAGACGCGCGGGCCGCGCGCCACCATGGCCTTGAGGGGGTGGCGCGCGCGCAGGCACTGCTGCGAGACGCGCTGCAGCGACCAGTCCCAGTTGTAGTCGTCGTAGCGGCAGAAGGTGTCCGCGCACGCGCGCAGCTCCCTCCACACGGAGCGGCGGAAGGCCATGCCCATGTTGTGGCGGCTGCTCTGCCAGACGCCGACCTCCACCTGGAACGCGACAAGCGCATATTCTAACATCGGCAGAATGGTGAATGTTACACAGTGTATAAAGTGGCCACTTATTATTATGGTTGGGTAATTTATTTATTAACGGACATTGTCCATGTATACAATTCATAGGGTTTGAATATTACAATAAAAGAATAGTTTTAAACATTAAAAAAAAGAAAAGAAGCATCGACAAACATAAGGGACATCGAGACAAGATCTGGACTATTTATTTAGTGCTCGTTTAAATCCTTGTAAACTTAAACCAAAAAAGTCCAGATCTTGTCTTGAGTTAACAATACGACAAAGACATTGGAGAATTAAGGCCATAGTTTGTTGTGTGCTGATCAACCTACGAGTCAGAATATAGAATTTTACTTGTCCCAGTAATGATGGCACATCGACTATACAATTTAGTATGCCGAACATATATATGGAGTCAATATTAGTTCTACGTTTTTGTAGACTAGAAATATTTAACATTGGCTCTATATCAGCATAAGAACCTCTCTCTAGTCCGAGCATCCACGCTACTTTTCGAAGAGAGCGATGTTGGACTGATCAATGTGATTTATGCGATTGACATAGAATGGAGACCAGCCCACTATTCTAGGAGGCATATTCTAGAAGAGGGCGAACAGTCGAGCAATAAAGAGTTTTGATTGCACGGACATTAGTAAAACCAGAGGATATTCTGTTAATGAAGCCGAGTAATTTCAGTGATTTATTGACTGTATTATCTATATGCTCGTTGTATGTCAGTTTATAGTCCAAAACAACTCCTAAATCTCTGATGGACTTAACTACATCAATTTTGGAGTTTTCTAATAGGTACTCGCCGAAACTAATTTTACTGTCAGAAATTAATTTTACTGGCCGAAACTAATTTTACTGGCCGAATTAATTTTACTGGCCGAAACTAATTTTACTGGCCGAAACTAATTTTACTGGCCGAAACTAATTTTACTGGCCGAAACTAATTTTACTGGCCGAAACTAATTTTACTGTCCGAAATCAATTTTACTGTCCGAAACTATTTTTACTGGCCGAAACTAATTTTACTGGCCGAAACTAATTTTACTGGCCGAAACTAATTTTACTGGCCGAAACTAATTTTACTGGCCGAAACTAATTTTACTGTCCAAAATCAATTTTACTGGCTGAAACTTATTTTACTGTCCGAAACTATTTTTACTGGCCGAAACTAATTTTACTGGCCGAAAATAATTTTACCAGCCGAAACAGAAATTTGAATAACCCCCCTTCGCCTTCTCGCCAACCCTTGCGCCTAGGACAATGAATCTAATCTGGAAGCGCTGAAAGAGACTTCAATACTCCCTCATCTCTGTTGAAATACGTAACTTCTTAACGATCGGTATTTGCTGCATTGCGTACCAATAGATGCTCTATGCACCATCGTGGGTGGATAAGGGAATGATGATGGTGAATAATAAAAATGTAACAACCATAGAATTATAATATGTTTGCATACATCGCACTGCGTCCAAAAGTCTGATATCCCGCCTGCGCGCATGCGCGATGTGGCCGCGTAATGTTGCCAGACCGCAAACAATATATTTTCGTAACGCAAATAATAGATGATTTTGTGTTATGTTTTACCATCAAAAATATTTTACTGTTGGAACTATAAAAAAAAAACAGATACTATTATTAGGCAAACGTCAAAAAAACAGGTACTATTATTAGGCAAACGTCAAAAAAACAGGTACTATTATTAGGCAAACGTCAAAAAAACAGGTACTATTATTAGGCAAACGTCAAAAAAACAGGTACTATTATTAGGCAAACGTCAAAAAAACAGGTACTATTATTAGGCAAACGTCAAAAAAACAGGTACTATTATTAGGCAAACGTCAAAAAAACAGGTTCTATTATTAGGCAAACGTCAAAAAACAGGTCCTATTATTAGGCAAACGGAAAAAAAACAGGTACTATTACTAGGCAAACGTAAAAAAAACAGGTACTAATATTAGGCAAACGTAAAAAAAACAGGTAGTTTTACTAGGCAAACGTAAATAAAACAGTTTAATATACTCGGCCTCGTGGTGTAATGGTCAGCGCGTTTGCCTACCATGCAAGAGGTCTCGGGTTCGATTCCCGACATGGTTGATATGAAATATTTATTTAAAATAGTGTTTTCACACAAGAATGTTTCACAGTCCCTGGACAGGTACCTGAAGCGTAAGACTGATCATCTTACCTTCATCTAACAAAATTAATCGAGATATGCTGCGATTGATGTACCAATCCAGTGCCCTTTGCACCATTAGGTACGGAAAGGGAATGATGATGATGATGAATATTATACTAAGGCTTACTAATAGAAAGCCGGAGAAAAAATTCTACTACCTTGGCAATTCTAACAAAATGTCCGCCTTGTTTTATTTAACAATCTGACAGAGGGTAAAATAATGGAGTTCTTGCATAATACTATATGTGAATTTGCTACTTACACATGAAATGTGATCCCACCCTATTCTCTTTTAATCCCAGTATTTTGACACTTACAAACGACACAACACGGCGTAGTTGAATTTAAATCGGCAGTTGCGTACTGAGCAACGTCTACAGAGTAACTAATGGCCAAAACGTAAAACTACTCATTTGTGAGTAGTTTTACGTTTTGTTTTTTAGTTATAATTCTATGGTAAAAACTACTGTTAGGCTCAATTTTACCCCCCCCCCCCCCAAAATGGGGCTATATAAGTTATACGATAATATCCAAAACCTTAATAGGGAAATATCACATACTACAAATATGGATAAAAATATATAAAATAGATTTAGAATAATTAATTGTATTTTCAAAATCAATATGGATATTGTAAAGAAATGTTTTCATATATATAACTTTTAAAAATAAATTATTAAAAATATGTCTACAAAAACGCGACATGTTTGGCCTTGATAATTATTGTGACGTCAAGATTCATTTCAAAGCTCTATTTAAATTTAAACGGTCACAAACAAAGTTCAAAATTTAATCCAAATCGTGACGCATTAGGGGCGTGGCCAATGTTACCAATGACCGTTAAAAAAACGTGATATTTCCCTATTCAAATACATGCAAAAAAATAAATATCTAAAATACTAAATGAGTCATAAGGGTCACTTTCCCGTCCAACATTCCACCTAATTAGTATGCATTTATATGCAATTATCATGAAGTGGCATGCAATATTAGTCCCTATTGCTGAATGAAATCCACGCGCCAACTACAAGATTTGACGATTCACCACAAGTGTCACAATCTATTGAAGTAAAATCATCAAACAGTACGCAAATTGCATGGCATATCTGGGGTTCTTGGCAAGCGAAAGTGGTCTCAGCTGCAAAGGAAAAATATTTACAAAATGCACGAGTTAACAGGGTTCATTTTCCCGCGAGACAGGCTGCCAAATTAGTGCGCGGTTGCTAGTGATTTTGTAATCTGTGTGCATGCGATAGTAGACCTTTTGGTAGTATCCGTAGAGGTGAGGCAGCAGATGGTATCCCCAAGTTTGGGCATATGACAACCTCTTGTTCCTGGCGGCGTTTTTCTGAATGTTCCAAAGTTGCGGCGTCCGGGGTAAAAACAAAATGGACACACATATATAAGACATATGCATTAATTATAAAATCAAAAAATTCCATACAAAGTTTGTTATATGTGATTTTAAAAGTACGAAACACACTGCAACATTCACCATTCTGCCTATAGGTTGTTGACGTCCACATTCACAAATGGCATTTTTTGATTTTCTATAAATGCTCGGTTTTGATATTACTTTCACACGCCTGTTGGCCCACTATAGAAAATGAAAGTAAGAAGAAAATTAATGGCATTAATCGTTGAAGAAAGGCAATTTTTATCTTATTCTACTACTACCATCACGCCATTTCTCCGTAGGGGTAGGCAGAGAGAATGGACCGCCACACACGTCTATCCTGGCATACATTTCTAGCTTCTTCCACATTCATGCATGCCCTTCGGTTCTGCCCGCTTTGACATGACCAGACTTAAGATTTTGGTTTATCTGATCATGCCACGTCTTCCTTGGTCGTCCACGCCAATTTATTGATTCTCTTTATTCATGGTGTTTATGCCATACGTGAATATGGAAGTCGACCTATAGGCAGAGTGGTCTATGTAACACATTGTGTAAAAGTTATCTGATATTAAAATATGAATAAATAGTATGAGAATAATTACCTTATCCCCCGTGGAGTAATAATTGTAGGTCTTGAGGTAGGTGCCGAGGCACAGGATATTGCAGTCTTTACACTGGCGGTCGACGGCGTCTTCCATTAGGTGGAGAACGTGCAGGAAGTCTTCCGCCACATAGTGGTCCTCTTCGAGGAACAAAACTTGACCTGGAAATTGAGTTTTTAAACATTTATTTATTAGCCCCTGACGTCCAGAGTGAATAATCCTCTGTGAGTTTGCCTACCGTCATGACCCTTGGTGAGTTTGCCTACCGTTTTGATCCTCAGTCAGTTTGTCTACCGTTATGATTATTGATGAGTTTGCCTACCATTATGATTATTGATGAGTTTGCCTACTATTATGATCCTTGGTGAGTTTGCCTACCGTTTTGATCCTTAGTCAGTTTGTTTACCGTCATGATTATTGACGAGTTTTCCAACCATTATGATTATTGATGAGTTTGCCTACCATTATGAGTATTGATAAGTTTGCCTACCATTATGATCCGTGGTAAGTTTGCCTATCGTTTCGATCCTTAGTCAGTTTGCCTACCGTTATGATTATTGATGAGTTTGCCTACCATTATGATCCTTGGTGAGTTTACCTACCACTATGATACTTGGTGAATTTGCCTACCATTATGATCCTTGGTGAGTTTGCCAACTATTATGATCAATAATGAGTTTGCCTACTATTATTGATTCTTGGTAAATTTATCTACCGTTATGATCTTTAGTCAAGTTGCCTGCCGTTATAATTATTGATGAGTTTGCCTACATCATGATCATTGATAAGATTGCTTACCACTATGATCATTGGTAAGTTTTCCTACCATTGCGATTGCTGGTGAATTTACCTACAATTATGATCATTTATGAGTTTGCCTACCATTATGGTACTCAGGTAGTTTGCCTACCACTATGAGACACACAGAGTTTTCTTACCATTATGGTCCTTGGTGACTTGCAGGCCATCAAATACCCTGTTGGCCTTCCACCACCAGTGATGTTTGGTCTGGGAGAACTTTGCCTCCCTATAATGCCCGTATAGGTCTGGGTGTAACGCGTTTATACATTTCTTCTTGATAGCTCTGTAACAAATAGTTATTTTACAATCCATACAATGTAATTAGAGTACCAATCCAGTTCTCTATGCACTAAACTAAAATTCGAGACATACATACTATAAAAATAAAAAAAATACATAACGAGACTATTGTCAAAGTAATAGGAGAATCCTGCTCCAGAAAACCCCTTCGGATACATGGAACAGATCCACATCCAGAGCAATGTTGTTCAGCGTAGCGATAGCCCTTCCAATGGCAGGGCGCTCCTGCATATCGGAATATGAAACAATCTATGCTGACGCTGTCTTAGGTAATTATCAGGAACATACAAACCAATGCTCATCATAATCTCAGAATTATCGATCACACCGCGCAACAATCGATAAAAATGTGTAGTCAAATACACATTCCTTCTAGTCTCTAAACTGTTGTAGCCGAGCATACCCTGGAGAAACTCGGTTGGGTAGAGCCGAGGATAATACCCGCACTCTCTGATGTAGAGATATCTCCTTTTGGATTTTCTCTATCATAAGAGAGTACTTCAGTTCATGTGGCTCCCAAATCTTCAAATGTTACATCCACCCTGCCAGGAATCGAACCCAGAACCTTAAGAAGGAGAACTGTATTCTTCATCCGACACATCTTAAACACAGAGAAAATACTACCTTCCCTAAAATGTTCTCCATCTGTCTTATAGTTTGTTAATCTAAATCTATTTATAGTTGAGAATCAAATCCATGACCGCGGTAGGCATAAGAGGTGGACTAAAGCTTGTTAAGGCTATCTTGTTCAATTTCAGACTCAGAACTGTATTCTTCATTCGCCTGGACACTTGCACACGGATAATAAAATTCTAAGAAATAACACTCACTCATTCTTCTTTATGTCCCGAGGGCAGTCATCGGGATCCTCTCCGGGGAATTGGTTAGGATATATCTGCATTGAGTGCGGGTAGAATATCTGCATCACCTAGAACCATACGAACACAATTTGCTAGCCGACAACTATAAAGAAATAAATGAGGCGGTTACGAGTGAAAATTTACATAGTCTGGTAGCTGAGGAAATATTGGTAAGCAAATGGCTCCTCGTTGGGCGCCATTTGTAAGGTTTGGTATTATTTCAAGAAGGGACTCACTGATTGACTGACTGGCTGACAGGGCGTTACCACGCCCTGTTGTCTCTTTATAGGCCACGTTTCTTTGTTCTTCATACCTCCATGGTAGGAACAATGTTAATGTACTGCATAATATAATGTATTGAATTCAATAGAAAACGCTGACTTGCTTCATGGATTATGCACTACATTTCAGGTGAAATTATTAAGCATGTGTGTGTTATTGACAAGTGGACCATGAACCCCCCAACAATAAACGAATAATGTAAAACTAAGTAGCAAATATAAACAAGAGCAATAAAATAATGGTATACAATATCAACAAACAAGACTTCGAGCTAACCTATGCCATGACAATCCCACTTCGCCCCACACCGGGTTAGTGGCAAATAGATCCGCGAAAAACCGGAAGATCTATCCCAAAGAATTCCAAGATGTGACGAATTGACTAATCTACACATTCTGGACCACAGAATTTAGAGTAGTCCAAAAACTGCATACGCGCGTCAAACAGAAGGCGACTAAACTACTCTTAAAAGAGTAGTTTTACAATGTTTGATTATGTCCAAATGCTTGGGCAGAATGGTGAATGTTACACAGTGTGTAAAGTGGCCACTTAAACCAGCCAATGACAGGTCATAAGCCCCGTAAATGCCTAGACTGCCATATTCCCTTCTCAATAATTTTTCCCTCTCTGTTGAAATAAATTTAAATAGAGTAGTTTTACGTTTCGATTCATTAGTTTCCTTGCAGACGTCCCGATTTGAATTCAACTATGCCGTGTTGTGTCGTTTTAAAGTGTATAAATACGGCTGGGATCTTAAAGAAACAAGATGGGATCACATTTCATGCTTAATTAGCAAATGCACGTGAAAGTAGCAAATGCATTACTTAAAAATTGAATTATTTTTCCATCTGTTAGATTGTCAAAGAAAACAAAATGGACATTTTGATAAATAGCTGATTTTGACTACTGGGGACATGGCTGGGAACATGCAACAAAGACGGGACATTAAGTATTTTGAAAATACGTATAAGGTTCATCTCCGTTCTACGTTTCTCCAATGAAGACAGGCTGAGATATTGCTCTATTGAAATAATGCTGTCGCCGACCTTGTTGCCCAGTAAATTCACGGTTTCTTGGTTCTTACCTTGCAGAAGTCTATGCTCTGGACAAGCTCGTTGATGCTCTCGTCGTAGTAGTCGTGCGAAAATATCAGCAGAACTGTGTGGATGTCTTTGGCCTGGGCCAAGGACACTATTAGGTGGCGAAGGTACGTAATCCTCTTGTGAACCTTTAACAAAAATATTGGTTGCTCCTATGAAATTGGGGTTTTGTATAACTTATATTGATAAATATGTGGCGCCTCCGTCATAAACAATCCTCAAGGACCTACCGAGGAGCGAAACCACGCAAGCGAACGCAGCTCGTTAAGTTACCAGCCTGCTGTTCTATACCCAGCCGGAAATAGAGGGCGACCAGAACAAAGGCTATAAAAGGCGCGAGGTTCAAGGCCCGTCCTTCTCTCCTTGTCCGAAACTCGACTGCCGTACTTCCTTACATAAAATTAGTCTTCTATAAAACACGTGTTAGATATAAATTCGAAGTAAGTTAGATTTCATTAAACGTGTAATAAAATATCTTTGTATTACACGCCAGTTGTCTTATAAAATAAATAGTGTTATCCATGTAAGTAAGCCGTTCTTATTTCTTGTGTGATAATATATATGTGAATCCTTTTCCCCGCCACCTTCTGAAAAGAACGTAGTAGGGTGTCGAGCGAGAGGCCATGAGGCCCCGAGCGGACGGATGCAGGTAGAAAGGACGATTGCCTAATCCTACCTCACGCACATGCCTCTGCGTATAAAAGTTACACACAGCGTGTGCAGAGAGATTCCGACAGGTAAGCCAAAGGCCACGACCCCCACAAATACATAAAATTTCAAATATCTGCCTTCTAATAACATACAAAATGATAAATCAAACTTCTATAACTGACTTAAACAAAAAAATATTCATTTAAAAATGTGAATTGAACAGGAATGTTGCGTCTCATAAAACGGACCAAAATGGACACCGAGTCGTTGGAACAATAGGCATAATCCCCCAGTCTACACACGTGCGTTTCCAGAAATTCTCCAGCAGCCAGTGGGCCACATGGTGACGATATCTACCTACTGTCTACAAAAGATTCTCTTCGGACATCTATCTCCCTTTGCTAACCATGGAGTTGATACAGTGCTTTATTTATTTAGTTTTTTATTGCTTAGTTCTTGGCATGAACACTTGACAAACTTACTACTATGCTCTATTTTTTATAAATTTATTGATATCATTCTAACTTTGCTAGAATTCCACTCGTCCATGCGCTTTGTAGCTGCACGATGATTGGTTATCTAGCTTTCATATACCAACTTAAAAATACCTAAATTTTATAAATATTACAAAAACTATTCGAATCAATTATTACAAAAAAAATAACACCTATATTTAAAAATGTGCTGATTGAGGAGCAGCATGGATTTAGGACAGCCAAATCAACGACGACCAATTTGCTTTCTTTTACTGATACTATTTTTACAGCGTTCGAGAATAATCTTCAAGCTGATGTACTGTATACAGACTTCTCCAAGGCCTTTGACAAAGTTGATCACAACATTTTATGTGCTAAACTTCGTGCTGTAGGCATTAGAGATCCCTTTTTATCGTTTTTAAAATCCTACCTCTCACATAGAAAACAAAGTGTAAAAATCAATAACTTCATATCAAATAGCTTCCTAGTAACTTCTGGTGTACCACAGGGTGCCCACTTGGCCCCTCTTCTATTTAATCTGTTTGTTAATGATGCTGCTAATGTTTTTTCTTTTACAAAATTCTGGCTTTTTGCTGACGATAACAAGATACTTAAGCTAATTAAAAATATTGATGACTGTGTCAGACTCCAAGAAGACATAAATGCATTTCATACTTGGTGCAAAACTAATAACATGGAACTTAACATCGATAAATGCAAAATTATTTCATACCATAAATGTAAACATCCTTTTATTTTTGATTATAAACTTAATGGCCAAGTTCTCTCGATTGTCACCTCTATAAGAGATCTTGGAGTGATCCTAGATAATAAACTAACTTTTCTGGAACACTTTGATAATATAGTAAACAGATCCTTAAAAATTTTAGGCTTTATTAATAGAACTACGTCTGATTTCCAAAGTATGCTTACACTTAAAACACTTTATTGCTCTTTAGTTCGCCCTATTCTTGAATATGCATCTGTAATCTGGTCCCCTCATTATGCTGTTCATATCAAGCGCCTTGAATCAGTTCAACATCGTTTTATAAGAAAAATTGCATGGAAGATGGGATTGGAAAGAGGAGACTATTCATATTCTGATATGGAGAGGTTTTTAAGCATATCAAGTCTTGAAAAACGCAGATGCATTGCAGATATAATCTGCATGTATAAAATTATGAACTGTCTCATTGATGCCCCTGAAATTTTGCAAAAGATTCTTTTTAACGTTCCCACCCGTAGACTAAGAAATAATGAAATGCTTTTCCTCGGTCACTACAGGACCAATTATGGTGCACAGTCGCCTTTGCCCTGAATGATCAGGCGGGTGAACGATCATCAAGATCTTGATTATTATGGTGTAAGGATGTCTTTCTTTACAAATCAGCTAAAGAATCTGTATAGTTAGCCTATGCTTTTTACTTAATCTAAAAAATCTATCATCTGTCTTTGCTGCTTATTTCTGTTCCTTATATTTTTTTATTCCTTTGTAAAAATTTCTTTTAATTGTAATGTTTATAATGGACTTTGTCCGTAAATAAATAAATAAATAAATAAATAAATAAATAAATAAATGGGGTCTAGAATTCCAATCGTCTATGCGCTTAGTAGCTGCAAGACGTGTTGTAATCTTACTCCTTTTTATTATTCTTACGATTTTTATTGATTTTTTTAGTATCATTAATACACTAAATTTATTTGTCAATTTTTAAAATGTGTAAATGGGGGCTAAATTTCTAACTGTCTATGCGCTCTGTAGCTGCAAGACGTCCTGTAATCTAGCTCCTATCTGTTATAATTTTTTATTGATCTTAATTGAAAACGAGGAACTAGAATCCCAACCGTCCATGTGCTCTGTAGCTGCAAGACGTACTGGGATATTTATTAATTGTACAGCGCCCTTGAGGTGATTTTCACAAAAATGGCGCTATATAAATTATCCAACTATATATAACTATATATAACAACAATGAAAATTATACGTGGTCTATTTGTCATCGCCAAATAGTTAAATCGGCTACTCGATTGAGCGGCTGGGCTGTTCATAAAATGCCAACATTCAACTGAATGGCTAGGCCGTTCATATCATGAACACCCCAGCCGCCCAGTTGATAGGCTGATTTAACTGTGGATATTGGATAGATTTGAAGTGGACTAACCTAACCTAACAGATCGGTTGATGAATGTGGACCAGTTTACAGACACTATTTCGTAAGCCGCCAGATTTTCAATTTTATTTGGCATTTCAATCAAGCACCACGAAGCGTACACAACAGTCAGCAAACGCATAATGGCGTCAATTCATTCTCAAAAGGTCGCGGTAAGTACCACGCGTGCACGAAGCTGCCATCGCAGCAAATACAAACGGATCTTCAAACAAACAAGAAAACTTGATAAAAAAAAGCCTTCTCGTATATAACACTGAATATGCTACTAAAAATATACAAAACCTATCAGATAGGGAATCCCTATTTTGTTAAGGATATCAATTTGTTGAAAAGAGTCCAAAGACGAGCTACAAAGTTGTCGCCGAGCCTAAAACGGCTTCCATACGTGGAGAGACTGGAAATTCTCGGTCTCACAACGCTGCGGGAACAGCGAGAAAGACAGAGACATACGAGGTACTCGACAATCACTATAGCTGCCCAAATTTGGATCCAATGTTTGAGCTTAAACAAGATGCTCGTCTTCGAGGCCACAGTCTCAGGCTGGAGAAAACGAGATTCAATCTAAATCAACAAAAGCATTTCCTGAACAACAGGGTTGTTGATGGTTGGAATAAGCTGCCAGCAGAGCTGATCTCGATGTGCATTAAAAAGATCTCGGCATAATCATATCAATAGATTTAAAATGAGAAGCCATATCTGTTGCCGAAAAAGCCGAGTCAATAGTTTATTTATTTGATTAAAAAGGCATTCCAAAATATTACTCCAGGGCCTCGATTATGATGGTAAGATAAAGACGTCATACCTTCACCTTGACGGTATAGTTGAAGATAAATTCCCTCTAGCGGTTATAAAGATATACTACCAACCCCCCACCTTTAAGTTTTGGGTAGGTACATCGATATGAATCAAGGGGAAGCGTACGTCACGGTACACATATCTACGCTCTAAAATGACATAGCTTCAGTATGACGTCATAGTTGAAGATAAAGGTCTCCGACCGACTACAAAGGTATAGCATCGATACCCCCACCATCAAGTTTTGATGTGAGTACATCATTTTATACCGACGAGTCTAGAACCCCTCGATACATTTAGCTACGCATTAAAAGTGACAAAAATTTTGTTCCACTGAGCAATTTTTCCTTCAATTATGATTTATTAAAAATTTTAATCGTTTTGGGGTTGGCACTTTTTTTCTTAAAAGCCTATTAAAAATATGAGAGAGGAATATGTAAAAATACGACAGGTCATAAGCCCTGTAAATGTCTAGACTTCCATATTCCCTTAATTAAGGTATTCTCCATCCCTGTTGTAATTCATTATTTTTTTTATTTTTTTTTATTTAAATCTTAAAGTAGGGCACACATATCATACATATTGTTATGTGTGTTCTAATAATAACATTGAAAATATATTTAATTTATAAATAGTTTATCACATATGTCTTGACCATTATTTTAAATTTTGATATGTTTTTTTCTTCATAAATATTTTTTTCCATTTCGTAATACTTTTTAATTGCTTTAAATAAAATGGAATTTTGTGACTTTGCCTTTTTCCTAAATGGAAGTCTAATTTTGTTCTTTTCTCTAGTATTGTGATCGTGTTCACGCTGGTTCCGATCAATTTTTTTCCAAAATTCTGTTTTTTTATTAGAGTTTATAATTTTATGAACAAATATCATTGTATTGTAAAATATTCTTTGTTTATATGTTAATAATTTCATTTCATTTACCATCGACTTTACCCTCGTGTATCTGTTTTTTTTCAAAATGATTCTAAAGGCTTTATTTTGTAATACAGTTAGTTTATCTATGTTTTCTTTGTTTGATAAAAATAAAATGCTACTACAGTAGTTAACGTGTGGTTCAATAATTGCTTTGTAAATAGTTTTGCAAGCGTCCTTATCAATAAATCTTCTGATCCTTCCCAAAATTGGTATTGTTTTTGCAATCTTATTTATTACCATCTTAGCGTTTTGGTGAAATGTAAGTTTTGAATCCAACATTACACCTAAATATTTAATTTCAGTGACTTCATTAAGTTTTTCATTTTCTATTACAATTGATGGTGTAATTTCTATTCTTTTGTTTCCTATATTCATATATTTAGTTTTGTTAACATTTAATTTTAATTTATTAATTTTTAGCCACAGTGATACACTACTAAGATCATGATTTAGTCTGTCCATAATTGTTTTATAATTTTCTCCCGATATATATATTAAGGCATCGTCTGCAAAGAGTCTTATTTTTGAATATTTTAATGTTTCGACAATATCATTTATGTATATATGTATATGTATTATTAAATCTATTAAATCCCAAACGAATTTGCGGTGTCATAACTGGAAGGTCTATCGTCTCCGATTCCACCTCGATCCCGAGAAAAACACAAATACATTTCCAGATGGTAGTTTCAGACTGGAATGAATTGCCGAGTCTGGTTGATAGAAAAAAGACTGTTCTAACCTGTATTGCGATTACGACAGAGTTGTTCTGCAGGGGGCCGAACATCTCTTCGTTGATGACCGTCTGCTGCAGGTTGTACCTCGTTATGCTTCTCTTGATGTCGGAGATGTTGAGCGGACTGCTCACAGCAATGTCGGAGGAGATCGCTGACACGTTGACGCCTGGAACGAGACGAAACGAACCTTTTGATGAGCGAGTATTTGAGAAACATTTGAAAATACTCTTACTCTCGTTTTTGGCTCTTCGCGGACGACAACAAAATTCTCAAAATAATTCAAACTTTACAAGACTGCTTTCTTCTTCAATCAGACATTAACTCTTTTAACCAATGGTGTAAAGTCAATAAATTAGAACTAAATATTAAAAAATGCAAAATAATGTCATTTCATAGAACAAAACAACCAATTTCCTTCGAGTACCTATTAGAAAACTCCAAAATTGATGTAGTCAAGTCCATCAGAGATTTAGGAGTTGTTTTGGACTATAAACTGACATACAACGAGCATATAGATAATACAGTAAATAAATCACTGAAATTACTTGGCTTCATTAACAGAATATCCTCTGATTTTACTAATGTCCGTACAATCAAAACTCTTTATTGCTCGACTGTTCGCCCTCTTCTAGAATATGCCTCCGTGGTCTGGTCTCCATTCTATGTCAATCGCATAAATCACATTGAATCAGTCCAACATCGCTTGCTTCGAAAAATAGCGTGGATGCTCGGACTAGAGAGAGATAATTATTCTTATGCTGAAATAGAGTCAATGTTAAATATTTCTAGTCTACAAAAACGTAGAACTAATATTGACTCCATATATATGTTCGGCATACTAAATGGTATAATCGATGTTCCATCATTACTGGGACAAGTAAAATTCAATATTCCGACTCGTAGATTGAGAAACAATGAAGTACTGTTCATCGATCAGCATAGAACAAACTATGGCCTAAATTCTCCAATGACCCGCCTTTGTCGTATTGTTAACTCAAGACAGGATCTGGACTTTTTTGGTTTAAGTTTACAACGATTTAAACGAGCACTAAATAAATAGTCCAGATCTTGTCTCGATGTCCCTTATGTTTGTCAATGCTTCTTTCTTTTTTCTTTAAATGTTTTAAACTACTCTTTTATTGTAATATTTAAACCTTATAAATTGTATACATGGACAATGTCCGTTAATAAATAAATAAATAAAATGGAATCAATAGAAAAAACTTGTTTTGAGTTGGGACTCTGGGAGTTATTAAGAATGACACGTTACAACCGAGACGGAGAACATTTAAGGGAAGGAATATGGACATCCACTGGGTAACATTCACTATTCTGCTCATGTTTGAACATCTATGTTACTTGAATTCTTTATTTAAAATTTTTATTTATTTCACACTTTATATACATTTACAATTCATATCAATAGAAAAAACGTGTTTTGAGTTTGTCCAAATTTTCGTAGACGAGGTCTGGATTTCACCCTCTGGGAGTTATTAAGAATAACACGTTACAACCGAGATGGAGAACATTTAAGGGAAGGAATATGGACATCCTTATGGCCTGTCATTTTACTCACTGGGTAACATTCACTATTCTGCTTATGTTTGAACATCTATGTTACTTGAATTCTTTATTTAAAATTTATTTCACACTTCATATACATATACAATTCATATACGAGATGTGTTGGGAATATTCAATTTAAAAAAAAATATTTATTTATTTGTCTGCAATATTTTGAGTTTGTCCAAATTTTTGTAGACAAGGACTGGATTCACTTGTAAATATGAACATATTACAACAGACATGAAGAACATTTTAGAGAAGATAATATAGAAATCTGGGCATCTACAGGTATTACGACCTGTCATTGGCTGGTTTAAGTGGCCACTTTACGCAATAGGGAACATTCACCATTCTGCCCATATTTAAGCATCTAAACAAACAAACAAACCACCACGCCGTTTCCCCGTAAGGGTAGGCAGAGAAGATAGAACACCACAACACTCTATCTTTGCATACAGATCTCGCTTCCTCTACATTCATACATCTTCTCACGTACGCGCGCCGATTATTCCGACTTTTGACATGTCCATCTTCAAGTGTTTGTTGGATTTGGTCATGCCATGTCTTTCTCGGTCTTCCTCTATTTCCGCATCCATCAACATTCGCATTGTAAATATTCTTAGCCGTTCTCTCGCTGTCCATTCGTTCTACATGTCCGAACCAGCGCAGAGCTCCTTTCTTGATTTTGTCGATAGTGCTCGTCTCAGCCTTACATAATGTACGGATCTCAACATTTGCGCATCTATCGTACATAGTTTTACCACACATTCGCCTGAGAGATCGCATTTCGACAGCATTCAGCCTACTTTCATCCCTGTTTTTCCAAGTCCATACTTCGCTCCCATACAATATTCCTCCAATTCTTTCATCTGTTGATGTTTGTGAAGTTAAAGAGCTGAAACCTTTATTTATGCGGGTGAGATTCATCTGATTGAATTATTATAATTATTATGTTGATAAATTACCTGGTCCATGAAGAAGTATAGAAATTGAAAAAATAACATTTTCAGGCGTTGCCTAGTATGTAGGTGAAATAATTCAATTAGATGAATCTCACCCGCATAAATAAAGGTTTCAGCTCTTTAACTTCACAAACATCAACAGATGAAAGAATTGAAGGAATATAGATGTTCAAATATAGGTAGAATGGTGAATGTTACACAGTGTGTAAAGTGGCCACTTAAACCAGCCATTGACAGGTCATAAGTCCTGTAGATGCCTAGACTTCTATATTACCTTTTCTTAAATGTTCTTCATCTCTGTTGTAATATGTTAATATAAACAGCTCCCCAGGGAGTTGAATCCAGTCCTTGTCTACAAAAATTTGGACAAACTCAAAATATTGTTCTATATTACCTTCTCTAAAATGTTCTTCATCTCTGTTGTAATATGTTCATATTAACAGTTGAATCCAGTCCTTGTCTACAAAAATTTGGACAAACTCAAAATATTGTAGACAAATAAATATATTTATTTTTTTAAAACCGAATATTCACAATATTTTCTGAACACATCTCGTATATGAATTGTATATGTATTTAAATTGTGAAATAAATAAAAATTTTAAAGAAAGAATTCAAGTAATTTAGATGTTCAAACATAAGCCGGATGGTGAATGTTACCCAGTGAGTAAAATGACAGGCCATAAGGATGTCCATATTTCTTCTCGTCAATGTTAATTTTTTTTTAATAAATGAAAATCGCCGAGCTCATAAAAACACATCTGACCTAAGCGGCTGCCACAGGCAAAGTAAACAATTGCAATAGCTTACTTCAGGGGCATGTATACCAACATAATAAAATCGACCATCGGACTCTCCAAACCCGCAAAAATTTCTGAACACACCTCGTACATATAAGGGCGGGCATATTGCCTTAAGGCAATTTGTTCCTACCAAACTCAGAGGAAGCGGAAGTCTTAAATTAGTGGGGCGTTGACTTACCCGGATTAGAAGCATTCTTGGATTTGCCCATCAGGTATTTGTGGTAGAGCGGGGGCACGAGGGCGAGAACGGCTGCCGATGTATCGTTCCATTTTTCTGCTGAAATCATACAAGGTCACGGTCAAATAAACACGCGCGAGGAAACAGCATTGTCGAAGCAAATAGACCACGGCGTTCGCTTTTTGTATAATCTTGTATTTATTTATATAAACGCCCAATGGGCATTTTCAAGGACATATTTATACATATAACTAACTAACTAACTAACCATCACGCCATTTCCCCAGAGGGGTAGGCAGAGAGGATAGAACGCCACACCACTCTGTCCTAGCACACTTCCTTTGCTTCCTTCACATTCATACATCTTCTCATGCACGCACGTCGATTATTCCGACTTTTCACATGACCACTTTCAAGAATTTGTTGTACTTGATCATGCCATGTCTTTCTCGGCCTTCCTCGACTTCTACAACCAGACACATTCGCATCATAAATCTTTTTAGCCGTTCTTTCATCATTCATTCGCTCCACATGACCGAACCATCGCAAAAGACCTTTCTTAATTTTGTCGATAATGCTTAACTCAGCCTTGCATTCAGCTCTAATTTCGACATCAGGGCACCTATCATACATTGTTTTTCCGCACATTCGCCTGAGGGATCGCATTTCAACAGCATTCAGTCTACTTTCGTCCCTTTTTTTCCAACTCCATGCTTCGCTTCCATACATTAGGTCAGTCAGGTAAGTCAAACCAACTCTTTCATTCCAACAAAAGAGTTCACTTCAATACAGTCACCAAAATCCATTTTTCCTTTGCGGTATTAGAGACAAATTCGACAACAGCATACCCGAATCCGAGAACATCTTGGCTTGGTTGCTCATGGATATCTCCAGCCAGACTATGAAGATGAGGAAGGCGGACAACAGCACCCTCAGTAGTGGCCGGCATCGGAAGCGGGCCATTCTCTGGAGGCATCGCACGAACATTCTACAAAAAAAAAACAGATTGAAATTGACAACACTTTATTTTCATTTCTGTCGAAAAAATACAAAATTTTACGAGTAAAAGTTATTTGAAAAAAACTATCTACTTTTCCCACTGTTCAATTATTTGAAAAAAAATGGGTTTCAGATTTAAAATCAGTCAAATCTAATAGTAATAATATAGATTTGAACTATTGTTTGAAAAAAAAATGATGATTTCTGTACCTGGTCTGTCTTTAGGGAAAAATCTCCATACAGGAGATGGAACGCGGCAATCTCCCACTATATGAACAGAAGAAGCATTCTGAAAAGACAAATACATTTTAAAGTCCTTCAAATATATCTAGATTAGAATGACAGCTGTCAAAGTAATGTCATTAGTGATGGGAAATTACTGATCACTGATCAAATCGATTTTATCAGTTTTTTCATGCAATCATGAAACTCTGTTTCCGAAAATTGATATAAAAACGCAAAAACAAGCCTATTATAGTGTCAACAATGTTTGATTATGTCCAAATGCTTGCAGACTGGCTGGATTTCCTCCCTAGGGAGTTGTTCATATTTAAATTTATTTCAACAGAGAGGGAAAAAGTTTTCGAGAAGAAATTTGGAAGTCTAGGCATTTACAGGGCTTATGACCTGTCATTGGCTGGTTTAAGTGGCCACTTTACACCTGGTAAAAGAAGAAGTATAAAAATTGGAAAATTGTTTCCAGGCGTTGCCTAGTAGGTGATTTGGTTCAGCCGGATGAATCTCACCCACGTGATAAAGGTTTCAGCTCTTTCACTTCACAAAAGTCAACAGATGGAAGAGTTGAGGAAATGTGGATGTTCAAACATGGGCAGAATGGTGAATGTTACACAGTGTGTAAAGTGGCCACTTAAACCAGCCAATGACAGGTCATAAGCCCTGTAAATGCCTAGACTTCCAAATTTCTTCTCGAAAACATTTTCCCTCTCTGTTGAAATAAATTTAACTATTATAGTGTGTTTAAGACCATTATTCACCAAAAAATAAGACATTTATACTTTTTTCATGAACAACATCAAGTGAATTATTTTTTATTCGATCAATTTACATTGATCGATTTGTCCCATCTTTAACGTTTTTGCAAAATGATGTAACCTTTGTAAGAACGCTGATAATAATTTGGTTTATTTTAGTTTTAAAGCTGATTTTATATTAATATATTACAACAGAGATGAAGAACATTTAAGAGAAGGTAATATGGAAGTCTAGGCATCTACAGGGCTTATGACCTGTCAATGGCTGGTTTAACTCCATTGTGAACTGCTAGTTTAGCCTCCTGCGATAACTTACCCGTAAATAAAACCACCGCTCGCCACTGCTGTATCGCCATAGCACTTTTGCAAAGTGTTATTTGGAAGTTCTCGAAGTGAACATCGCGCGCAGCCGGGTCAGGTCCATCGTTCGAGCCAGCAATATCAAGCTGATGCTGCAAACGCACTCTTCAACGAATCTGAAAACAAACAGAAATATCGACAATGTTTTGAGTGCATCCAAATGGCCATAGTCAGGCTGGATTTAGGAAGTTATCAGATCTAAATTCATTTCAACAGAGAGGGAAAGCATTTCTGATAAGGGAATACGGAAGTCTACGCATTTACAGGGCTTATGATCCGTCGTTCGCTGGTCACAGTGGCCACTTTACACACTTATTTTCTTATTTATTTTATTTATTTATTTATCTTATTTTCGGAATCTCTAAGTCCAGTCATATCACTCCACTACTTCGGGAACTACACTGGCTACGTTTTGTATAAGTCACTGCACAACTCGGCTCCGGAATATCTAAGGGAACTATGCGTTCCAGATGAACTAGCTGACAGGCGTCTCACGCTTAGATCAGCTACGTCTACGGCGAGAGGAAAAGTTATTATACCTCTACGCAAACAGCGCACTAAATTTAGTGAACGCGCATTTGCGGTCGCAGGCCCTATGGCATGGAATGCTCTCCCAGCAGAGGTGCGAGGCTGTGAGAGTGAAGTGATGTTTCGGAAAAAACTTAAAACCCACTTGTTCTCTAAATCATTTGAATAAATCCGTAGCACGTGACAGCAAAATAAATTATTTTAATTAAATTACAAATTTAAAAGCTTCAATTAAATTAATTTAACAATAGAATCACCATGTAAAGCGCCCTTGAGGTATTTTATTACGAAAATGGCGCTGTATAAGTTATCCATAATAAATAAATAAATAAATACTGTGTAACATTCACCACTCTGCCTGTGTTCGGATCATACATCCGTATTTCGTCGATTATCCTAGAATGGGAGACATTACGCGATGGAGACTCGTGTCAAAGTCAAGAAGAATTGGGAGTAACTCGATAATGAAAGCATCCACCCCTTTCCCGAAACTGTTCATAAAGACTTGAGTCTTTCTTCAGTTTCGCATATCAATATCAATTTTTTTTTTTTTTAAACTAATTAAGCGAAAATTTAATATTTCTTTACAATCAAACCGCGAAAATAACAAAACAAATAAACTTTAAAAACTTTCATTGTACCCCTCACTGCAGTTTTGTCAGTTTGTGATCAATCAAATACACATGGTCAGCACAATCACCCTTCTCTAATTTCCCAGTATTACAGTGGAGGAATACAGTGTTAGTTCCAAATTGAGACCGCGGCCGCACGCTCCAGATCCCGCATCGGAAAGGAAGAAGAACGTAGTAATACAAACAAATCAATCAAACGACACGAAACCCAAATATATATAGGAAACATTAGAATAATTTGCCCTATACAACATGCACTCAATCAACAGATCTATAACAAATCACAGTGGAAAATCAAATCATCAAGACACTACCGGCAAAATCCTAAAGATCCTAACACGATCCCTATCGAACTCAGGCGAAATTACTTTTCTTCATAGTACTGAATTCCTCGCAAAAACCATTTTCCTAATACCAACAGTAGAAACAATCCTATGCAAAGACCTTAATCGTCCTAACAATCTCACAGACCTTAAAGCAGACGAAACGGGTCCTGGAGCATGGTCGGCGCGTGGTTCTCTCGAGTTAGTCTACTATTTAGATTTGTAATTTACCATTTCCCTTCTATGGGACAAAAACAACACAGACGGACAAGAGTTCGGTTCAGACAACCAATGCTAGTACCCAAGTATGCGTCCTTTTATCTTAGTAGTAGTAACTCGATAAGCACAACAACAACAACAACAAACCATCACGCCGTTTCCCCGTAGGGGTAGGCAGAGAGGACAGAACGCCATAACACTCTATCTTGGCATACAGACCTCGCTTCCTCTACATTCATACATCTTCTCATGCACGCGCGCCGATTATTCCTACTTTTGACATGTCCATCTTCAAGTATTTGATGGACTCGATCGTGCCATGTCTTTCTCGGTCTTCCTCGTTTTCTGCATCCATCAACATTTGCACCGTAGATCCTTTTAGTCGTTCTTTCGCTGTCCATTCGCTCTACTCGATAAGCAATCTCAAAATATATAGATAGGCCCAAAAATTTTTAATTATTTTTTTACTGATAATATTTAGTTGATCCCAAACTTTCAAAATTTTCTTTCTTTTAAAAAACACGCTCTCTCCTGGATTCAAACTAAAGATATGAACTCATTTTTCTATGATATATTTTGTTGCCTTTTAATAATAAGGAATATTTTTATGTTTTTTTATATTTTTTATTTATATAAAAAAAAAAAATGCCTTAGAATCAACAATGTTTGAGTATGTCCAAATGCTTGCAGACTGGCCGGATTTCCTCCAGAGGGAGTTGTTCATATTTAAATTTATTCCAACAAAGAGACAAAACATTTTTGAGAAGGGAATATGGAAGTCTAGGTATTTACAGGGCTTATGGCCTGTCATTGGCTGGTTTCAGTGGCCACTTTACACGCTGTGTAACATTCATCATTCTGCCCATGTTTGAACATCCACATTTCTTCAACTCTTCCATCTGTCGACTTTTGTGCAGTAAAGGAGCTGAAACCTTTATCACGCGGGTGAGATTCATCCGGCTGAACCAAATCACCTACCTCATCTTCTTGAGTGGTTTGCGCTATGTATATGTGCCGCATGTAATGTATATATTTGTGTATGTTTTATATGTGCGTTTGTGTGTGTGCGTGGATGGCTCGGAGTGTACATTCGGTATTATTTTATTTTATTTGGGAAATCAACAGTTCTACATACATATTTTTAGTAAACAAACAGATATAGTGTATAAACTCATAACTAATAACAGATTTCCACATAGTATACAAAGTTAGTAAAGAAAATATATTACATATCAAATAAATACATACAATTTATACATATAAAAATGTTATTTTCACTCAAATGAAAGACATATAACCCTCACAATACATCACATACAAATAATTTAATCACTAGATCCTCAACACAAAGACAACTTAACAAGTACAAACTAATATCACTTTCGGACAAAGGGATTTTGAGTATTATTCAATTAAAATCTATAACCTACTTCCGCTATCTATTAAAACAATTCGTAACGAGGAAATGTTCAAAAAGGTTATAAAAAAATGATTACCTCTCTCTAGTCCAAGCATCCACGCACTCTAAAATATTCTCCATATCGGTTGTAATTTGTTGATAATAAATAAATCAATTGAAACGAAGCAATGTCTCTGAACAATGCTGACGAACACAGGTGAGAGTAAAACACGCTTGTGATAAAGTCAATTAAAGCTAATTAAAATTCAGTTTGAATATTAATGATACATTTTCATACAGGAAGTTGGCAAATGAAGTCTGTACGAGAATATTTCGAGTATGCGCAAATTTTTGAAGACAAAAACTAGACTACATTATGACAGAGATGGAGAACTCATAGGACGCTTTCACCAGCTGAGACAAGTCAAATGAATACGCAAAAATTTGCCGGTTGATGCCGCCCGTCAATTAATAAATGCGTTTGTAGTGTCTAGAGTCGATTATTGTAATGGTGTCTACGCAGGTCTACCGATGAACAAAATGACCCGCCTACAGTCTGTATTAAATGCTGCAGCGAGACTTATAATCTTAAGTTCAGTCATATCACTCCACTACTTCGGGAATTGCACTGGCTACGTTTTCCACAGAGGGTGGAATACAAGCTAAACTAAAAGAAACGCATCTGTGTGCGTAGTGTAGAGTGTAGGTACCAAGGAATCTATCCGTTTGTTGATTTTGTTTGTTATTATTATACGCATTATTTCCCGCTTAAAATTTCTGATTATTATTATTTTACTTTGATTAAGATGTCAGATGAACTTGTGTATTACTTTTGATATTCGAGTAATTTTACGTGATACTGAATTTTAAATGAACATAGAGAGGTAGCACTATATCAAACAGAAATTGTTTTATAATAAATAGTTAAATTTCGGCACTTGATCTTCACAAAAAAAAAAGGAACTATAGTTCACGTCCAGCCGGTACGGAGGCTGAGCGCGAATTCCTTCCCTGGCACACTTCCTTTGCTTCCTTCACATTCATACATCTTCTCATGCACGCACGTCGATTATTCCGACTTTTCACATGACCACTTTCAAGAATTTGTTGTACTTGATCATGCCATGTCTTTCTCGGCCTTCCTCGACTTCTACAACCGGACACATTCGCATCATAAATCTTTTTAGCCGTTCTTTCATCATTCATTCGCTCCACATGACCGAACCATCGCAAAAGACCTTTCTTAATTTTGTCGATAATGCTTAACTCAGCCTTGCATTCTGCTCTAATTTCGACATTAGGGCACCTATCATACATTGTTTTTCCGCACATTCGCCTGAGGGATCGCATTTCAACAGCATTCAGTCTACTTTCGTCCCTTTTTTTCCAACTCCATGCTTCGCTTCCATACATTAGGGTTGGTACCAGAACTCCATTATGAACTGCTAATTTTTTTTTTTTTTGTTGAAAATGTAATTTTTTAAAAACCAACAACCATGCTTGCAAATATAGTATTTTAAATATTGTACGATACGTCATCCTCAGAACAGTTACATATTCTAGCTAAGCGGATGTATTAGTGATAATTTTTATGACTAGATAAGATATTATGGCTGTGTTAGCCCACATAATTAATAATTATTGTAATCTCATTTCTGTGCTGATAAGGAATTGCAATACCTACTATACCTAATAATACAAAGAAGACAAAATATTTTTGAGTTGGAAATATTTTTTTAAATTTTATTTTTATTTATTAAGGAAAAACAACAGTTGTTATATAAGAATACAAAAACAAGGGGTAAAAAAAGATCATATTACCAATGAGGAGAAAAACAGAATCTCAAAACTTATTGTACAAGGGGTTGAAGCTGTACAATGAGTTACCTGAAGAAATGAATGAAACAGAAAAAATTTCAATATTTAAAATTAACAATGTTTGATTATGTCCAAATGCTTGCAGACTGGCTGGATTTCCTCCCTAGGGAGTTGTTCATATTTAAATTTATTTCAACAGAGGGGGAAAATGTTTTCGAGAAGGGAATATGGAAGTCTAGGCATTTACAGGGATTATAACCTAGAGTTTAGGAAATGTGGATGTTCAAACATGGGCAGAATGGTGAATGTTACACAGTGTGTAAAGTGGCCACTTAAACCGGCCAATGACAGGTGATAAGCCCTGTAAATGCCTAGACTTCCATATCCCCTTCTCAAAAATTTTCCCTCTGTTGAAATAAATTTAAATATGAACAACTCCCTAGGGAGTAAATCCAGCCAGTCTGCAAGCATTTGGACATAATCAAACATTGTTAATTTTAAATATTGAAATCACAAAAGTCAACAGATGGAAGAATTGAGGAAATGTGGATGTTCGAACATGGGCAGAATGGTGAATGTTACACAGTGTGTAAAGTGGCCACTTAAACCGGCCAATGACAGGTCATAAGCCCTGTAAATGCCTAGACTTCCATATCCCTTCTCAAAAATTTTCCCCCTCTGTTGAAATAAATTTAAATATGAACAACTCCCTAGGGAGGAAATCCAGCCAGTCTGCAAGCATTTGGACATAATCAAACATTGTTGAATTACTACCTGGTAAAAGAAGAAGTATAAAAATTGGAAAATTGTTTTCAGGCGTTGCCTAGCAGGTGATTTGGTTCAGCCGGATGAATCTCACCCGCGTGATAAAGGTTTCAGCTCTTTTACTTCACAAAAGTCAACAGATGGAAGATTTGAGGAAACGTGGATGTTCAAACATGGGCAGAATGGTGAATGTTACACAGTGTGTAAAGTGGCCACTTAAACCGGCCAATGACAGGTCATAAGCCCTGTAAATGCCTAGACTTCCGTATCCCCTTCTCAAAAATTTTCCCCCTCTGTTGAAATAAATTTAAATATGAACAACTCCCTAGGGAGGAAATCCAGCCAGTCTGCAAGCATTTGGACATAATCAAACATTGTTAATTTTAAATATTGAATTTTTTTCTGTTTCATTCATTTCTTCAGGTAACTCATTGTACAGCTTCAACCCCTTGTACAATAAGTTTTGAGATTCTGTTTTTCTCCTCATTGGTAATATGATATTTTTTTACCCCTTGTTTCATACGTATGACATTGTTGGTTAAATTTTATTATTGTTTTTATTTTATTCATCCCCTTAATTAATTTATGTATAAAAATTGATACATTATATTTAATTTGTTGCTTTACTGTGAGCGAGCTCATTTCTTTGTGCATTATTTCTACATTAGAATAGATATTTATTTATTTGACACTTTATATACATATACAATAAATATACATATAAGGGCGGGCATATTGCCTTAAGGCAATTTCTTCCTACCTACCCAAACCGTTCAGTTTGAGAAAATTATAAATACATGGACATATTGAATCTGACAATTTTATACAAAAATTAAAAGCAAAGATTAACAAAAATAAATAAATATATATTTAAAAAAAATAACACTATACTACGAAGAGAGGAGAGGGGATGGGAAGGAAAGAAGAAGGATAAAGGAACAATTTAAATATCTAGATAGTGACATTTCAATCTTGACTTAAATGTAAATAATGAAGGGGCGTCTCTAACATTAGTGGGTAGATTATTCCACAATCGAGCGGCTACTACTGTGAAATAGGAGGCAAAAAGAGTTCTCAGTATAATCCTCATCGCCTTATTTTGAAGAATTTGTACATTTTTAATTTCTCCTTCATTACATAAAAAAAGAGTGAAAGAACAGTTATTTATGTGTGGACATGTTATTGTTTTATAGTCCGTGTTGTGAAAGAGGTTGGATGAGCTCTCTCAGATAAACAGGCGAAGTGGGATTATTAAAAATATTATTATATATTACTTGAGTATAATCCTCATCGCCTTATTTTGAAGAATTTGTACATTTTTAATTTCTCCTTCATTACATAAAAAAAGAGTGAAAGAACAGTTATTTATGAGTGGACATGTTATTGTTTTATAGTCCGTGTTGTGAAAGAGTTTGGATGAGCTCTCTCAGATAAACAGGCGAAGTGGGATTATTAAAAATATTATTATATATTACTTGAGTATAATCCTCATCGCCTTATTTTGAAGAATTTGTACATTTTTAATTTCTCCTTCATTACATAAAAAAAGAGTGAAAGAACAGTTATTTATGAGTGGACATGTTATTGTTTTATAGTCCGTGTTGTGAAAGAGTTTGGATGAGCTCTCTCAGATAAACAGGCGAAGTGGGATTATTAAAAATATTATTATATATTACTTGAGTATAATCCTCATCGCCTTATTTTGAAGAATTTGTACATTTTTAATTTCTCCTTCATTACATAAAAAAAGAGTGAAAGAACAGTTATTTATGAGTGGACATGTTATTGTTTTATAGTCCGTGTTGTGAAAGAGTTTGGATGAGCTCTCTCAGATAAACAGGCGAAGTGGGATTATTAAAAATATTATTATATATTACTTGAGTATAATCCTCATCGCCTTATTTTGAAGAATTTGTACATTTTTAATTTCTCCTTCATTACATAAAAAAAGAGTGAAAGAACAGTTATTTATGAGTGGACATGTTATTGTTTTATAGTCCGTGTTGTGAAAGAGTTTGGATGAGCTCTCTCAGATAAACAGGCGAAGTGGGATTATTAAAAATATTATTATATATTACTTGAGTATAATCCTCATCGCCTTATTTTGAAGAATTTGTACATTTTTAATTTCTCCTTCATTACATAAAAAAAGAGTGAAAGAACAGTTATTTATGAGTGGACATGTTATTGTTTTATAGTCCGTGTTGTGAAAGAGTTTGGATGAGCTCTCTCAGATAAACAGGCGAAGTGGGATTATTAAAAATATTATTATATATTACTTGAGTATAATCCTCATCGCCTTATTTTGAAGAATTTGTACATTTTTAATTTCTCCTTCATTACATAAAAAAAGAGTGAAAGAACAGTTATTTATGTGTGCACATGTTATTGTTTTATATATATAAAAAATACTAATTTTAAAATCTATTAAATTTCGTTTCGTATCGGTGTGAAAGAGTAAGTTTTGTCTGAGGTTTATAGTTGGGATATTTAATTTGATCGATCTCAGTAGTTCAGGCGCATCCAAGAGTGAGTTGAGAATTTTAAATAGGACTAGAAGGTGGGATTTGTTTCAACTATGACGTCATACTGAAGCTATGTCATTTTAGAGCGTAGATATGTGTACCGGGACGTACGCTTCCCCTCGATTCATATCGATGTACCTACCCAAAACTTAAAGGTCAGGGGTTGGTAGTATATCTTTATAATCGCTAGAGGGAATTTATCTTCAACTATACCGTCAATGTGAAGGTATTTTTATTTATTTTTTATTTTCTTTTTATTCAGAAAACATACAGTACAGTTACAAAGTTTAATATTTTACACAATTAGACTTAATTCTAATGGACCAGTGAAGTTTCCATATTATAAAGCAATTATATGTAAGGTTAATTATGAAAGTATAAAAAAGAAAAGGAAAAAGAAAACATAAATGAAAGTTGTTTAAAAATTAAAATTTAAGTGGAAAAAAGATATTTTAAGGTTTGTAGTTTGTAGTGAGTATTTACAAATGGAAATAATATTAAAAATGAAGAAAATTTGTAAGAGTAATAAAAAATGAAAGGTATGACGTCTTTATCTTCCCATCATAATCGAGGCCCTGGAATGCAGAGTTCCCTGGGATATTCCGGAGCAGAGTTGTGCAGTGACTTATACATAAGCCGACAGAGGTTGTATTCCACCCCCTGTGGAAAACGTAGCTAGTGTGATTCCCAAACTCCCTTGTTACAAGATATTTATTAATTTTTTTTTCTAGAGTAGAGTCCGTGGGGTGTAACATCCCCGTGTGGAAGCTATAAATTCCCCCCCTTGAAATACATTGAAAGGATTTTCATAATTAAATCAAACACACATATTTCAAGAACCAAATTATTTATCAACGTGTATTATAAGCCAAAAATTAAGTTTTATATCTGCTATAATTTTGCCTTTTTAAGATCCATGTCAACTAAACGATAAAACACTCGTGCATTAACATGCAAGCGATATAAAATACATAATTCTACTCACGTTTACGCTTCGTAGGAATCCAGAAAATGACAAGTCACACGATCATCGATTTTTATTTGACATTTCGCGAGAGGATGATTCGGTTTACGGATGATTATTTGGACAATTTTTACGCAGCGAGTGGGGTAAAATACGCGAGAAATTTAAGTATATTTTTACGTGCACATATCGCGACGCTTCATAAGTGTATTTGTATATTTATTTAGCAAGTAAAAGTGAAAACTGAACACAGCTCGGGTACTAGAAGTATCTCCTAGCAACTGTCAAAACTCAAAACATCGGATCACTGTCACTGGTAACTGAGTGACAGCGTAATCGAATACCGCTATCGAATAATTCCGGTTATTTACTGTACCTTTACCGGAGTCACATTATTTATTGTTATTGTGGGGATCAGAGAGTGAGAGACGAGGATGTGTTGTCTGTGGCCGCAGTGCTCAATGGACCTTTATAGGGGCGCGTAACACGTCACTCGCCCTTCTCTGTCTACACCAGTATTCAAATCCACTTGAAAATATTGTTTGTTTAATCTCTGTATTTTCATGTGTAATAAACCAAAAATGGTAACTAAATTAAATTACTTCTACTACTACCATCACGCCATTTCCCCGTAGGGGTAGGCAGAGAGAATGGACCACCACACACGTCTATCCTGGCGTACATTCCTAGCTTCTTCCACATTCATACATCTTGTCATACATGCCCTTCGGTTCTGTCTGCTTTTGACATGACCATACTTAAGATTTTGGTTTATCTAGTCATGCCACGTCTTCCTTGGTCATCCTCGTCTCACGTTACCGTTCATTTTCACCATATATACTTGTTTTACCATTCTTTCATCGTCCATTCGTTCGACGTGACCAAATCATCTCAGAGACCCTTTCTTAATCTTGTCAATTAAACTTGACTGAGATTTACACTCTCGCCTGATTTCATCATTTGTAACTCTGTCATACATTGATTCCCCACACATTCGTCTAAGAGATCGCATTTCAACCGCGTTCACTCGGCTTTCATCCTTCCTCTGCCAGTTCTATGTTTCACTTCCATACACAAGTGTCGGGACTAAAACTCCGTTGTGCACTGCCAGTTTAGCTTCGATTGACACATTTTTATTAGAAATTACTATGCTTAGTGCTCCGTTCATTTTGTTGCCCGCATTCACTCTTCTTTCAACATCTTTTTCTACTCTTCCATCTCTTGAAATTAAATTAGATTATTCATTTATTTATTGAGGTTAAATCCTTTAAATTCATTTAATCCATTCAATCTAACAAATAAAAAGTATCTAGGAAGGTATAATAAAATACCATTACATTATTTATTTATAAATTTATAGCATAAATAAGAATATATTTAATACCAGGGAATCTATTTAAAACTAGTGAATTACAAAATGAATACGGAGTTTCCTCTGGTCAGGATAGTCTCCATCTAACGTGGCTCAGCCTGTTTTAAGATGGAGATTTTTTATGTTTTAAAGTATCTTCTTCTTCTTCTTTTCCACATCCGCTCCAAACTGGAGAATGTGGATATTACCAGTTGTCAACCCAGCGCCCCTTAGTTCCGCCGAATAAAGTTGAAAGATCGTCATCGACGGACTTCCGGAACTGCGTGAGCCAGCAGGTTTAAGAAGAGGCAACTTGAGTTTAGGTCCTCCTGAGGCAGGCGCAGAACGTGTTCAAGCTACGAGGAAAAAACATGGTTGGTTTATTTCTAAACATGTTGCAACAGAGATGGAAAGCGCTTTTGAGATGGGAATATGTAAGTCTCGTCATTTACAGGGCTTACGAACTGTCTGTTTAAAGTGGCCAATTTATTCACTGTGTATCATTTAACATTCTGCCCGTGTTTAAACATCCACATTTCCTCGACTCTTTCGTCTGCCATATACCCTTCTCAAGAGTGTTTTCTCTCTCTGATGCAACAAATTTAGATCTGAATTACTCCCTAGGGAGGAAATCCAGCTTGTCAGCAAACATTTGGACATACTCAAAACATTGTTTGTTTGCGACTTTTTAAAATCTATCGATTAAATACCCAATCGATACTTAAATATTCGAACTTTTTTAAATCTGCTCTGTTCCTTGACATCACTAAACTGTCATTATCTTCAAGTCAAGATTATCTTTGCTTTGACACTTCGCAAATCTATGTTTATCAAGGCGTCACAAAATAGTTTACATGCAACTAACTAATAAATAAGATAATTAGATTATTATAAGATTATTAGAATATCATTTATAAAAATCCCGAATGCGGAAAACACAGGCAGCAATAAAAAAATCATATAAAAATTAAAACAGTAGTATTGCCAAGCTTTAAAAGCAATTTGAGCCTTATTGACATAATTACACACTGTATACACATAATTTTATCTTGAAGGTATTTTAACGAGCGGACAAATAACAAACCTATTTTGAAATATCTTTTGAGTATGTACAAATGTTTGTAGACAAAGCTGGATTACGCTTCTTGGGGAGTTTAGAGAACATTTAAACACACTTAAATATGTTTGATTTAACTAACTGTTATAAGAAGTAGCGTGAAAAAATAAAAAGTATCTTCTGGCTTTGCGCATTGTGTTGTAGGGGAGGCTGTAGGGTATGGTTGTATGCAACCAGATGAATCTCACATACATCAATAAAGGATTCAGCTCTTTTACTTCCAAAACTGGAGTCTTCGGACGTATGGTATACAAACATAATAACTAAAAATATTACAACAGAGATGAAGAACATTTAAGAGAAGGTAATATGGAAGTCAAGGCATCTACAGGGCTTATGACCAGTCAATGGCTGGTTTAAGTGGCCACTTTACACACTGTGTAACATTCACCATTCTGCCTATATTTGAACATCCATATTCCTTCAATTCTTTCATCTGTTGATGTTTGTGAAGTTAAAGAGCTGAAACCTTTATTTATGCGGGTGAGATTCATCTAAACAGCTCCCCAGGGAGTTGAATCCAGTCATTGTCTACAAAAATTTGGACAAACTCAAAATATTGTTGATAAATTACCTGGTCCATGAAGAAGTATAGAAATTGAAAAAATAATATTTTCAGGCGTTGCCTAGTCTAGTATGTAGGTGAAATAATTCAATTAGACGAATCTCACCCGCATAAATAAAGGTTTCAGCACTTTAACTTCACAAACATCAACAGATGAAAGAATTGAAGGAATATGGAAGTTCAAATATAGGCAGAATGGTGAATGTTACACGGTGTGTAAAGTGGCCACTTAAACCAGCCATTGACAGGTCATAAGCCCTGTAGATGCCTTGACTTCCATATTACCTTCTCTTAAATGTTCTTCATCTCTGTTGTAATAATTTAATATAAACAGCTCCCCAGGGAGTTGAATCCAGTCCTTGTCTACAAAAATTTTGACAAACTCAAAATATTGTTAACATGCTAACTGGTTTTGAAAAAAAGTAAAATTGTGTTTTTTCGATTTCAGTTAGGCATAATCAGTCCCACGTGCAGTCGTCTTTTTCGCACAGTATTCGGGGAGGCACCCGCGAGAGAGTGACAGAAAATCATCATCGTCAAAAGCTTATCCGCTCCTTGTGATGCATTGGGCACTGCAATGGAAAAGTCCATGCAGCGTATCTCAATCATGTGTTTCAGGAAGGTAAGGTCATTAGCCCTACGCTTCAGGTGCCAGTCCAGAACATAAAATATGCAGAGTGTAGAACCACCATACTGATCAATATTTACAAGTATAATACGTTGAATTTCATTCCCAGGAGTTACAACGACTCAATTCAGGACATAAATAGTATTAACATCTAGAAAATAACACATATTGAGAATAACAAAGAAACAAAGCAAGTTTAGCACCTTTATAACTAAATATAGCACAATAATATATACGCTAAAACCTTTTCTTACACAAACGAAATAAATATATTAAAAAAACGCTTTTAAGAATGAAAAAAGTACTGAATCTACTAAGGGAGATAAGGTCATTAAAATCACATGCCATGCAGATGATGCTGCCATAGTGATGATGAGAACATATCCATCTCAACAATATTTTGAGTTTGTCCAAATTTTTGTAGACAAGGACTGGATTCAACTCCCCGGGGAGCTGTTTATATAAACATATTACAACAGAGATGAAGAACATTTAAGAGAAGGTAATATGGAAGTCTAGGCATCTACAGGGCTTATGACCTGTCAATGGCTGGTTTAAGTGGCCACTTTACACACTGTGTAATATTCACCATTCTGCCTCTATTTGAACATCTATATTCCTTCAACTCTGCCATCTGTTGACGTTTAATATGTTGATATTAACAGCTCCCTAGGGGGTTGAATCCAACTTAATATTTACTCGGCCATGTGCTTCGTGAAAAAAGTAACTGATCCAAGATACAGCTTGTCCACCACATACCGCACACCGCATCTGAGGACATAAGTCTCCTTGGCCGTGCCCCAACATACACGGAAAATTTGCTCGTTGTCAAACGAGAAAAGCTGCCCGAAGGAGCTCTCTGAAATCTGGTAGCCTTGGCATCTTTGCGCTGAAAGAAAGTAATCCAGAAGTGATCCAAGATGTCGCCAGTCGCTCTACCTGCGTACGCTGTGTTACCGTTTGTTTATTTTATTAGTGCGCCCGAGTAAGTATGTCCCCATTCTGCCTATATTTGAAGATCCATATTCCTTCAATTCTTTCATCTGTTGATTAAATTACCAATTTAAAAGCTTCAATTAAATTTATTTATCTATAGAATCACTACGTAAAGCGCCCTTGAGGTATTATATTACGAAAATGGCACTTTATTAGTTATCCATAATAATAATAACACATTCCGCGAACCATCTATTATAAGCGCTCATCTGCCAACAGGCAAGTGGCGCGATCAAGATATTTACCATTGGCGTTTTGTTTTTGATAAATTGTTTCTTTGCCTAGGACCATCCAAAAACCCACAAAAGCGCCCAGTTTTGCTGCCGTCTTCGGACGCACGGCATTTAAATTTGATAAATAATTCTGAAAAACAGAAAACGAACAGAGGCAGAAAATTTCATAATGATAATTAAAAAATAAAAAAAACAAAATCTATTCAGTTTTGGGGTGCGGAAAACGGGACAGCGAAACGCCGATTTTGTCGATTTCAGCTAAGCATAATTAGTCCGACGCGACGCAGAGTAACGGGGGGACATTTGCGAGAGTGTCAGAAAAACTGTTTTCAAAAATACCTAGCTATTCATCAACTCTTAAAAAAACTGTGGTAAATAATTCCTTTGCGCGCGGTGATATAACATCGTGTTACCACTACTAAAATATGGAATATTCTAAAATTCAGACATTAGAAAAAAAAAACAACACAGAGACATACTCTTTAATAACTCATTTTCCATCATTTTTGCGAATAAACACATAATTTAGCCCTGTTACAGAAAAATAAATTAAATATCACAATTACGCCGCTTATTTTACGCGCGTGCGTCCCCCATCGCTGTCATCAACCGACTGCAGACTTATTTTGTTTTAGACAACACCCGCCGCAGAACAACGCCTCTGTCTTCCTTGTTGTGACTTATATCTTCGCGCGTGTTCTCTCTTGTACAAGGTATCTGTATAGACGTGTTGCTGAATTAGCGGACATTCATTCTTCGAATAGCATAGATAAATATATTTGTATTAACATTTAGCATAGTTGTACAATTTTTTCTTTCCAAATCGGGTGCGAAAATGTCCATTTGAAGATTACAAAAATATTAATTCATCATTTAAAAAAATAAGAGAGATATATCAAATCTTGTGTCCTTTGTACACGAGTGTGACATCACAGCCACTCAAGAGTTAAACGCTCTACCACTGCATATATTCTGAAACCCAAGGGGAAATGGCTACTGTGTTCATTGTATGATTTCATAATAAATTATCATATGTTACAAACAGGTTAATTTTACTGATTGCAAAATGTGAAACTCTTTTCGAATCAAAACCAGTTTTTTTTAACAACTCATTAATTTCTAGTTACGTACGAAATGTAGCCATTAAAATTACTAAACTTCATAGCAGGTGTACCAAAGTTGGTTTGAAATATTGTAAAATTTATGATAGAGACATCTGTAGATATATTTTTTAACTAAAATGCTTCACGGGTAATTTAGTTCCGTGTTTTGTTCACAGAAAGCAGTAATTAGATATAATATTTTAAAATGGATGCCGAATTTCAAAAAATGCCTAAAGTCCTGAAAATGTAACATGATTAGAATGACAGCTGTCAAAAAAGTGACGAAATAACTTTGTAGTAACGTCAAAGGAGTGATTTATATGTTATATATTATTATTATGACACGAAAAATCATTTGTATCTGGCGTGTTAATTATTTTTTTTAATTTCAATTTCAATTTATTTAATTTAAAAACGTTTATATACATAACAAAAAAATTCAATGCATACATGAAACGAAAAAATGAACACTAAAATTTAAATATACAAAAATGGTAAAATAAAAAATACCCAGCAATTATAGAGAAAGAATGCAATCCTCTCTGAACTTTTTTTCACTAATATGAAAGATGTCAATATCCGAAGAGATACGGTTGAGTAAAGACATCGCTCTTCCTACTGGCATTACCATCGGCAGGTTGGTTCTGCAAGCAGGAAGATAAAACAGCTTAAGCTGTCTATGTCTAAGGTAGTCATTAGGAACATAAAGAAAAATACTCTCCGTTATACCTATGTTGATCTTAATACCACGGATCAATCGGAAAAAATACATAAGCAAGTATGCATTTCTTCTTTTCTCCAAACTATTGCAGCCAAGCATTCCCAGTATGAAGTCAGACGGGTACAACCACGGATAATATCCGCACTCCCTAGTAGTAAAGTAAAGATACCTCAGAAATTTCTTCTGAACCATCTCCAGTATAAGAGAGTACTTCAATTCGTGGGGCGCCCAGATCAGAGATCCACACTCGAGTCTGCTTCGCACCAATGAGTTATAAAGAAGCCTTAGAACACGAGTATTCAAGAACACCTTAGCTGTTCGGAGAACAAATCCCAACATTTTGCCCGCATTGTCACAGACAGTGCCTATGTGAGTATGAAATTTCAGTCTAGCATCAAACATACATAATTCCTAGATCTTTGATAGTGGCAGTTCGCTTAAGTGAACACACTCCAATGCTTGACACATAAATTAACATTAATATATGAAATTAGCTTTAAAACTAAAATAAACCTAATTATTAACGACGTTCTTACAAGATTACATCATTTTGCAAAAACGTAAGAGATGCGACAAATTGATTAATGTAAAATGATCGATTAAAAAAATAATTCCTTTGAAAAATGAAAAAAGTATAAATGTCATTTTTTTGGTGAATAATTGTGTTAAACACACTATTTACACGGCTTTTTTGCGTTTTTTATATCAATTTTCGGAAACAGAGTTTCACGATTGCATGAAATAACTGATAAAATCGATTTGATCAGTGATCAGTAATTTCCCATCACCGATGAAATTAGTTTGACAGCTGTCATTCTAATCAAGCTATATTTTAAGGACTATAGGTATCAGAATTACAAAAATAGACCTATATTTCATGACAATATTTTGAGTTTGTCCAAATTTTTGTAGACAAGGACTGGATTCAACTCCCTGGGGAGCTGTTTATATTAACATATTACAACAGAGATGAAGAACACTTAAGAGAAGGTAATATAGAAGTCTAGGCATCTACAGGGCTTATGACCTGTCAATGGCTGGTTTGTGGCCACTTAAACCAGCCATAGACAGGTTATAAGCCCTGTAGATGCCTAGACTTCTATATTACCTTCTCTTAAGTGTTCTTCATCTCTGTTGTAATATGTTACTATATTTCATAGTTTAATTTTTGTAGTTCTGATATATTTCAAGTTTAAGTATTTATTTAGTTCCTGAAATGTTAAAAGACAGAATTTCGGAAAATTGAAAATACGTATTGTAAAGTTTTTCTTCTTCTTTATTTTAAGATAAAAAAATACAAAATTGTTGCATATTTAAGTACAAAATTATTGCTAGTAAAAAAGTGGATCATAGTCCTTAAAATTTAGCTTGCTGCTGTCAAACTCATGTCAATAGTGATGTGAAATTACTGATCACTGATCGTGTACCGATCAAATAGATTTTATCATTTTTTTCATGCAAACATGAAACTCTGTTTCCGAAAATTGATATAAAAACGCAAAAACAAGCCTATTATAGTGTGTTTAAGACCATTATTCACCAAAAAATAAGACATTTATACTTTTTTCATGAACAACATCAAACAAATTATTTTTTAATTCGATCAATTTACATTGATCAATTTGTCCCATCTCTAACGTTTTTGCAAAATGATGTAACCTTTGTAAGAACGCTGTTAATAATTTGGTTTATTTTAGTTTTAAAGCTGATTTTATATCTAAATTTATTTCAACAGAGAGGGAAATTTTTTTTTGAGAAGGGGATATGAAAGTCTAGGCATTTACAGGGCTTATGACCTGTCATTGGCTGGTTTAAGTGGCCACTTTACACACTGTGTAACATTCACCATTCTGCCCATGTTTGAACATCCACATTTCCTCAAATCTTCCATCTGTCGACTTTTGTGAAGTAAAAGAGCTGAAACCTTTATCACGCGGGCGAGATTCATCCGGCTGAACCAAATCACCTACTAGGCAACGCCTGGAAACAATTTTTCAATTTTTATACTTCTTCTTTTACCGGGTAGTAATTCACAATGTTTGATTATGTCCAAATGCTTGCGGACTTGTCCAAATGTTGCCTAGTAGGTGATTTGGTTCAGCCGGACGAATCTCACCCACGTGATAAAGGTTTCAGCTCTTTTACTTCACAAAAGTCAACAGATGGAAGATTTGAGGAAATGTGGATGTTCGAACATGGGCAGAATGGTGAATGTTACACAGTGTGTAAAGTGGCCACTTAAACCAGCCAATGACAGGTCATAAGCCCTGTAAATGCCTAGACTTCCATTTTCCCTTCACAAAATTTTTCCCTCTGTTGAAATAAATTTAAATATGAACAACTCCCTAGGGAGGAAATCCAGCCAGTCTGCAAGCATTTGGACATAATCAAACATTGTTGATTTATATTTTGTTTTATTTGGGAAATCAACAGACCTACCTACATATTTATAGTAAACAAACAGATATGGTGTATAAACTAAGAACTGTAGGTACATGTCGGCCTCGTGGTGTAATGGTCAGCGCGTTTGCCCACCGTGTAAAGAGGTCTCGGGTTTGATTTCTGACAGGGTTGATATGAAATATCTATTTAAAGGGTGTTATCCCACAATAACATTTAGCAGTCCCTGGACTGGTATCTGAAGCGTAAGACTGATCATCTAACCTTCATGTAAAAAAATAATCAAGATTTAAGCGCGTGACTTTACGAATAATTTTATTAAAACATTGTGTAGTGGTGAGTGTTTTTTGAGACAAACATTTCTTAAAAAAATATGTGTCTTTTGTTGGTAAACCATTTTATAAAGTACGTTTTTACTAGAAAAAAAAACTTAATCAGTTTTGTCAACAGTGTTTTGAGTCGGTCCAAATTTTTGTAGACAAGAACTGGAATAAACCCCTTAGGGAGCTGTAAATATCAACATATTACAACAGCGATGGAGAACAATATAGAGAAGGGAATATAGAGGTCTAGACATCTACAGAGGCTGGCTGGTTAAAGTGGCCACTTTTCACGCTGTGTAACATTCACGGAACAGAAGCGGATAGATTCCTTGGTACCTACACTACGCACTCAGATGCGTATATATCATCTACGAGGGAACAGCCAAATGTGAACCAAGTGTTTTTACAGTTATTTACTAGGAAAAGGACAATAGATCCTGTTTACTGCACACCAAAATAAAACTGGGACGAGTTTGAGTTTGAGTATCGTCTATTGTCTTGTTAACCTTTATAAGTTAAGGAATGCTATCTTTGTTTAGTTTTTTATATTTTACTTTTTGTGCTGTTACATGTTCACTTCATAGCCATATTTACTAGTTCTTTGCTCAATGTATTATTTTTAAGTTTGTAAGTGAAAATTCTTGATGGAAGTTCATTGTAATTTATTATATAAATAAAACACGAGTGATACTTTAATCCACAAATTTGGAATATCCAGTGACCGGTTTCATCGCTTTCGCGACATCTTCGAGACTGGTATCTTTATTAAAAAGTTAAATGTATTTATACAGAACAGAGGTAAGGATACATAATTCAAAGTTATATGTAAGTAAATTAAATAAAGTTATTTTTATCTTAAGGATCATTATCAACTAATTTTCTATGGGTTAACTAATGAATGGATATTATGTTATTTTAATGAGTTTAAGTATTTTATTTTATTGTTGGTGTCCCATCCTTCGTGAGTGTGGTTTTGTAATGATTTCTGAAAAACAAGGGGTAAAAAGTCATTAGTAAAATTATATTACAATGGGTAAAGTAATGGAGAATGCACATACATATAATGGAGAATGCACATACATATAACTTTGAATTATGTATCCTTACCTCTGTTCTGTATAAATACATTTAACTTTTTAATAAAGATACCAGTCTCGAAGATGTCGCGAAAGCGATGAAACCGGTCACTGGATATTCCAAATTTGTGGATTAAAGTATCACTCGTGTTTTATTTATATAATAAATTACAATGTATTATTATTGTGTTTTTTATTGTTAACTTTTTAAAATCATTCTTATGTTGTTGAAATTCCATTCGTCGATGCGTTTTGTAGCTGCAAGACTCTTTGTGATGTTAACTATCATGTTATATTTATCATATTATGTAAATGTTATTAACTATCAAATATCTAAATTTAGTAAATAGGGTCTAGAATTCCAACCGTCCATGCGCTCAGTAGCTGCAAGACTTATTGTTATCTAACTTCTATTTTTATAAATTTGCTTTTTATTTCGTTTTTTGAAATGTCACTTAAACTCTAAACTTCATTGTCAAATAAAATTTAAAAAAATAAATATGTAAATAGGGGCTAGATTTCTTATTGTCCATGCGCTCTGTAGCTGCAAGACGTGCTGTTATCTAGTTTCTTTAAATCATAATTGTTATTTATCATAATTGGAGACAAGGAACTAGAATTACAACCGTCCATGCGCTCTGTAGCTGCAAGACGTTCTGGGATATTCGTTTATTGTACAGCGCCCTTGAGGTGATTTTCACGAAAATGGCGCTATATAAATTATTATCCTTTTGCTGCGATTAGTTTAGTACCCTATGCACCATTAGGTGAGAAAAGGGAATGATGATGACGTATGTACATGTAGATGCGAAAATGGAAAAAAATGCACAATTGCTTACCTATAAAAAATGTCACCGTTTGCCGCTGGTCTCTAGTGGGATTTTAAATTTTTAGCACAGTCTTCAACGAGTTAAAATGCCCATTTTATGAATTGACAGCGACTTGAAATTTGAAATAGCATTTTTTACGCCCTTCCTGTGGAAGCGAGTACCTAAACAACGATTGTTTACAACAGTCGGGGTTTGTTTACAACTAAATACGGGAGGAGCTCTGTTTGAACATGTGTCGGCTGTCAAACTCGAGTTGAAGTTTGAAGTTTCGTAACACACACCCTTGTCAGATCTCGCTACATGACCTGACCACGTGTGAGCGATGTGAACACCGACTTTATTTACGCATATTATTTATTACTACTGCCACCACGCAATTTCCTCGTAGGAATAAGCAGAGAGAATGGACCGCCACACACGTCTATCCTGGCATACCTTCCTAGCTCCTTCCACACTCATACATCTTGTCATACATGCCCTTCGGTTCTGTGTGCCTTTGACGTGACCAGACCCAAGACAAAGGCACGTGGTGACAAAGCACATTGTTTTTCTTAAATTACAAATAAAAAAAGTACAGCCAGTCTGCAAGCATTTGGACATGCAGTGTTGAATTAACTACCCGGTAAAAGAGGAAGTATGAAAATTAGAAGATTGTTTTCAGGCGTTGCCTAGTGGGTGATTTGGTTCAGCCGGATGAATCTCATCCGCGTGATAAAGGTTTCAGCTCTTTTACTTCACAAAAGTCGACAGATGGAAGTGTTGAGGATATGTGGATGTTCAAACACGGGAAGAATGGTGAATGTTACACGGTGGACTCCCATATTCCTTTCTCAAAAATGTTTTTCCTCTCTGTGGAAATAAGTTTAAATATGAATAACTCCCTAGGAAGGAAATCCAGCCAGGCTGCAAGCATTTTGACATACTTAAACATTGTTACATTGATTACATTTATAAGTTATTTGACACATCAGAAATTTAGGAGTTTTTTGGACCATAAACTGACATACAACGAGCATATAGATAATACAGTAAATAAATCACTGAAATTACTTGGCTTCATATTTATTTAATTTATTCATATTTTTCGCTTTACAAACAATAATTAATAATAAAAATAATGTGACCTCACTGGGGTTACCCGTGCCGAGGACACTTAACAATATACTTTTTTGAAATATTTTTACATTTGAGAATAAACAATGAAGACTAACTTAATAAACAGAGATAATAACCAAAATGTGCCGACAGTTTTAAACACTACATATATACGTACATCTATATTATTTATATTACAAAACGCACAATGAAAGAACAAAAACCTAACATAAGCTATACACTTGTGGAGCAGTTCATTCAATATTGGTTTGGGCGAATAAGACAATACATTTTACTTCTACCTAGTTCCACTATCATTTTTTTATAGCCTTTTTGAACATTTTCTCGTTACTAATTGTTTTAATAGATAGCGGAAGTAGGTTATAGATTTTAATTGAATAATACTCAAAATCCCTTTGTCCGAAAGTGATATTAGTTTGTATTTGTTTAAGTTGTCTTTGTGTTGAGGATCTAGTGATTATATTATGTGTTTGTCAACAATATTTTAAATTTGTCAAAATTTTTGTAGACAAGGACTGGATTCAACTCCCTGGGGAGCTGTTTATATTAACATATTACAACAGAGATGAAGAACATTTAAGAGAAACAATATTTTCAGGCGTTGCCTAGTATGTAGGTGAAATAATTCAATTCGTTGAATCTCACCTGCATAAATAAAGGTTTCAGCTCTTTAACTTCACAAACATCAACAGATGAAAGAATTGAAGGAATATAGATGTTCAAATATAGGCAGAGTGGTGAATGTTACACAGTGTGTAAAGTGGCCACTTAAACCAGCCATTGACAGGTCATACGCCCTGTAGATGCCTGGACTTCTATATTACCTTCTCTTAAATGTTCTTCATCTCTGTTGTCATATGTTATTATGTGTTTGTGATGTATTGTAGGGGTTATGTCTTTCATTTGAGTAAGAGTAGTTTTTGAATCTGTAAGTGAGTATTGGTTTAGCGTATAATTGTTTTGGTGTCATAAGTTGTGATTTGTGGAATATTTCTTCAGTAAATGTCTGTATCGGGACTCTTGGGTATTATTTTTATTATGGATTATTCATTAACAGAATATCCTCTGATTTTACCTATGTCGTACAATCAAAACTCTTTGCTGCTCGACTGTTCGCCCTCTTCTAGAATATGCCTCCTAGAATAGTGGTCTGGTCTCCATTCTATGTCAATCGCATAAATCACATTGAATCAGTCCAACATCGCTCGCTTCAAAAAGCAGCGTGGACGCTCGGACTAGAGAGAGGTCATTATTCTTATGCTGATATAGAGTCAATATTAAATATTTCTAGTCTACAAAAACGTAGAACTAATATTGACTCCATATATATGTTCGGCATACTAAATGGTATAATCGATGTTCCATCATTAATGGGACAGGTAAAATTCTATATTCTGACTCGTAGGTTGATCAGCACAGAACAAACTATGGCCTTAATTCTCCAATGAGCCGTCTTTGTCGTATTGTTAACTCAGGACAAGATCTGGACTTTTTGTTTTAAGTTTACAAGGATTTAAACGAGCACTAAATAAATAGTCCAGATCTTGTCTCGATGTCCCTTATGTTTGTCAATGCTTCTTTTCTTTAAAAAAAATAATATTTTAACTATTCTTTTATTAACATATTACAACAGAGATGAAGAACATTTAAGAGAAGGTAATATAGAAGTCCAGGCATCTACAGGGCTTATGACTTGTCAATGGCTGGTTTAAGTGGCCACTTTGCACACTGTGCAACATTCACTATTCTGCCTATATTTGAACATCTATATTCCTTCAATTCTTTCATCTGTTGATGTTTGTGAAGTTAAAGAGCTGAAACCTTTATTTATGCGGGTGAGATTCATCTAATTGAATTATTTCACCTACATACTAGACTAGGCAACGCCTGAAAATATTATTTTTCCAATTTCTATACTTCTTCATGGACCAGGTAATTTATCAACAATATTTTGAGTTTGTACAAATTTTTGTAGACAAGGACTGGATTCAACTCCCTGGGGAGCTGTTTATATTAACATATTACAACAGAGATGAAGAACATTTAAGAGAAGGTAATTGAAAATTGAAAAGGTAATTGAAAAAATAATATTTTCAGGCGTTGCCTAGTATGTAGGTGAAACAATTCAATTTAATGAATCTCACCCGCATAAATAAAGGTTTCAGCTCTTTAACTTCACAAACATCAACAGATGAAAGAATTGAAGGGCTATAGATGTTCAAATATAGGCAGAATGGTGAATGTTACACAGTGTGTAAAGTGGCCACTTAAACCAGCCATTGACAGGTCATAAGCCCTTAAGATGCCTAGACTTCTATATTACCTTCTCTTAAATGTTCTTCATCTCTGTTGTAATATGTTAATATAAACAGCTCCCCAGGGAGTTGAATCCAGTCCTATCTGCAAAAATTTGGACAAACTCAAAATATTATTATTTTATTGTAATATGTAAAACCTGTAAATTGTGTAAATGGACAATGTCCGTTAATAAATAAATAAACACATATGTCTTAACTTTATGCTTGTTAAAGCAAGATTTCACAATGGAGTTTTGGTCCCGACCCTGATGTATGGGAGCGAAGTATGGACTTGGAAAAACAGGGATGAAAGTAGGCTGAATACAGTCGAAATGCGAACTCTCAAGCGCACGTGTGGTAAAATTATGTACAGAAGATGCACAAATGTAGAGATCCGTACATTATGTAAGGCTGAGATAAGCGTTATCGAAAAAATCAAGAAAGGAGCTCTGCGCCGGTTCGGACATGTAGAGCGAATGGACAGCGAAAGAACGGCTAAGAATCTTTACAATGTTGATGAATGCAGAAATAGAGGAAGGAAGACCGAGAAAGACATGGCACGATCAAGTCCATCAAATACTTGAAGATGGACATGTCAAAAGTAGGAGTAATCGGCGTGCGTGCATAAGAAGATGTTTGAATGTAGAGGAAGCGAGGTCTGTATGCCAAGATAGAGTGTTATGGCGTTCTGTCCTCTCTGCCTACCCCTACGGGGAAACGGCGTGATGGTTTGTTGTTGTTGTTGAAAACTCAACCTATTAAATATTTATAAAAATACAGTTTGGCAATACGCTTTCACCACACTAATTCGAAAAAAAGATAGTCTTGTACCGTTTTTTGTTCATCCCTAAATCTATCGTTGCCCCCTTGAGAAATATCTCAACATGGCTATTTAAGGTTACAAGTTACAAGTTACAATACCACCTAACGCGCTTCTAGACTTCTCAAACCTGTACTTGTTAATTCTTCTGTGTCTGTGATGACACACTAGGCTACAGACGATACAAGCCTGATATAACTCTTTTAACTAACTAACTAACCATCACGCCATTTCCCCGGAGGGGTAGGCAGAGAGGATAGAACGCCACACCACTCTGTCCTGGCACACTTCCTTTGCTCCCTTCACATTCATACATCTTCTCATGCACGCACGTCGATTATTCCGACTTTTCACATGACCACTTTCAAGAATTTGTTGTACTTGATCACGCCATGTCTTTCTCGGCCTTCCTCGACTTCTACAACCAGACACATTCGCGTCATAAATCTTTTTAGCCGTTCTTTCATCATTCATTCGCTCCACATGACCGAACCATCGCAAAAGACCTTTCTTAATTTTGTCGATAATGCTTAACTCAGCCTTGCATTCTGCTCTAATTTCGACATTAGGGCACCTATCATACATTGTTTTCCGCACATTCGCCTGAGGGATCGCATTTCAACGGCATTCAGTCTACTTTCGTCCCTTTTTTTCCAACTCCATGCTTCGCTTCCATACATCAGCGTCGGTACCAGAACTCCATTATGAACTGCTAATTTAGCCTCTTGCGATAGACACTTATTTGCTACGACAGACTTTAAGGCACCATTAACTCTGTTACCGGCACTAACCCTCCTTTCAATATCCTCGTCCATATTTCCGTCTCTAGTAAACATACTACCCAGATATACAAATTCTTCGACCTGTTTCAAACTATCTCCATTTACTACAATCTTACATTCAGTCATAGTTACATTTCTTTCAAAGACCACGACGTTGGACTTTTGCACATTCATTAGCAAATCACTCTCCTTGCACACTTCGTAAACCTTTGTAACCGAGGATTGCAGTTCCTCTTCGCTGTCAGCTAGGAGGACTGCGTCATCGGCGTACAGAAGGCAACTGACAGTTAGATTACTCATTTTCGCTCCCACAACTCTTAAAACTAATCTAACTAACTAATTCCTAACTCTTTTAATTTTTTTAATAATAAAGTCGTATTTTTTGCAAACTTCAAATGGAAATTTTAACACCGGATTTGGAAAGCAAAATTTGTACAACTATTAAAAAAATATTCATCCTTACAATAATTATGGATAACTTGTATAGCGCCATTTTTGTAATATAATACCTCAAGGGCGCTTTACAAAGTGATTATATAAAGATATAAATTTAATTTTTGATTTAAGAAAAATAATGTACTTTGTCTCCACATGCTAAGAATTTTTTCAAATGATTTAAAGAACAAGTGGGTTTTAAGTTTCTTCCAAAACATCACTTCACTCTCACTTCTCACCTCTGCTGGGAGAGCATTCCATGCTGTAGGGCCTGCGACCGCAAATGCGCGTTCACCGAATTTAGTGTGCTGTTTGCGTAGAGGTATAATAACTTTGCCTCTCGCCGTAGTTGTAGCCGATCTAAGCGTGAGACGTCTGCCAGCTAGTTCATCTGGAATGCAGAGTTCCCTTCGATATTCCGGAGCAGAGTTGTGCAGTGATTCATACATAAGCCGACAGAGTTTGTATTCTACCCTCTGTGGAAAACGTAGCCAGTGTAATATCCAAAGTAGTGGAGTGATATGACTGAACTTAGAGATTCCAAAAATAAGTATCGCTGCGGCATTCAATACAGACTGTAGGCGAGTCATTTTATTCATTAATTTTTATTTATTTATTTATCTTTTTGTACATAATGTTATTTGTACATTGGCGGGCTTATTTCCAAATGGCAATTTCTTCCAACCAACCAATAAAATGAAAGTTTTATTTTTATAATTCAAGTTACCGAACATATTCAATAGAAAAAAAAAAGATTAAAAAGTCAAAAATATATAAAAATAGAAATAAACGTATTTGTTTATAAATTACCTTAAATCAAAACTATTACTCAATGGGAAAAAGGAAAAAAGAGGAAAGAGGAAAGGAGAAGAGATTAAGGAAGAGAAAGGAGATGTTTCTTCAGACGTGTTTTAAACAGAAATACTGTAGTAACATCTCTGATGGATGGGAGATGATTCCACAGTGGAGCCGCGTGGACACTATACGAGTTAGAGAAGAAAGAGGAATTGTGGATGAGTATTAAGAGAGTGCATTAAGAATTAGAACGAAGAGGTAAACCATGAACTGATCAGCGTTGAGGGAGGTATAAAGGAGCGTCAGGACTATGAAGTACATTGAACAGAAGTGAGTGGGAGTGATAGTCTTTCCGTTGTCTAATTTTGAGCCATTTTAGTTGCCTACGATAGTCAGAAATGTGGTCATATTTCCTAAGACCAAAAATGTACCTTATGCGTGTATTCTGAAGTCGTTCAGGTTTATCGAGTTGCTCACAGCTTAAATCAGTCATGGAAACATCAGCGTAATCTAGAATGGGCAGTAGTAATGCTTGTACCAGGGTGCATTTAGTATTAATGGGTAAGAATTTTTGCAACCTTCGAAGTGAGTGTAGACTGAAAACTATTTTGCGGCTAAATTTATTAGTATGAGCATAAGTTCGTATTCGCGATCAGAATGCAACACCTGCGAACACCTAATATTAAATGTCAAAATATTTACGTTTCGCGACGTATAATCCTGCTGCGCAATCACATATTTGAATTTCATCGGTGTAAATATGGAAAATATTACAAAACTGCTATTTTTATTTGTCATGCTATTTATTGAATTTAGCCGACGGTCGGCGAGCCAAATGTCAAAAAAGCAGTCGCCATAGTAATTGTAATTTAATTTTATCTTTTTTGTACTAGATACTCCTTGCTATTTTGCAAATACAATATATATTATTTTTTATAGTAAACGCCGATTTTTCGCCAATAAACTGTATTTATTTACAAGGAAAACAAAAAACAAACCGACACGAGCGTTGACTTATGACTGCGATAACTTAAGCATGTTCATTATTGTTAATGAACAATTGTGATCGCTCAAATGCTTAGCATGTTTTTAAGCAGGTCGATAGGTATTTGTGATTGAGCTATAGAGCAGTGTTGTTCAGCATAGCGGCATAGCCCTTTCAACAGGCATAACCATCGGCTGGTTGGTCCTGTACATCAGAATATGCTATGGTTTTCAATGAGCAATTTCAGCCCTACGGGAAATTGGACACAAAAAACGTAAAAATTAGAGAATGAAACTGTACCGCAAAGTAAATAAAAAATATAATATTTTTACAAAAAAAAAAATTAAATATTTTTACAAAAAAAAATGTAATATATGTAAAAACAAAAAAACAGGCAAATTTTTACAATTTTTTTTTAAATATTTTTACAAAAAAAAGAGAAATATTTTTACAAAAAAAAATGTAATATTTTTACAAAAAAAAACTAGTTAATATCTACGTTATTTCAAGATAAAAAATAAAAAAAACAAATGTCCATGTTTGAACATCCATATTTCTTCAATTCTTCCATTTGTTGATTTTAGTGAAGTTAAAGAGCTGAAACCTTTATTGTTTTGAAGAAATATGGATGTTCAAACATGGGCAGAATGGTGAATGTTACACAGTGTGTAAAGTGGCCACTTAAACCAGCCAATGACGGGTCATAAGTCCTGTAAATGCCTAGACTTCCATATTCCCTTATTTAAGGTATTCTCCATCCCTGTTGTAATTTGTTAAACTTAATGACTCCCGGGGCATGAAATCCAGTCTTTTGTCTACAAACATTTGGACAAACTCAAATATTGTAATAAAATAAATGTGTTTTTCTTCGCACGTATTTTTGGATTGTTATTTTTAAACCCAAACACAGCGACCTTTGAAATCTTTTTTTCGCCAGGTTTAATTCTTGCGCATCAACTTAGAATTACGTACCCTAAAATACTCGTGACAACATTAAAACAGTCGTAACAAGCGCTAAATATCTTTTTACTAATTAATTGCTTGTAACACAAGAATAGGAACCCTCCCTAACAAAGAAATTATTGTAATATGTTGCGACGCGCGCAACTAGTAACAGTATGCAACCGAATAATTTATAACCGGTTACAATTTTATTTTTATTGTTCCGGGTCACCTAAAAACCGAATTTTTCGAAAAGAAAATCTTACACAATGAGGAAGTTCAGTGGTTTTAAAAAAAAAAAAATGTCTATAGACTGTTAAACTAAGTAAAAATTTTTTTTTTTTAATTTTTATATATCGTATTATCGGCGCTACGATTTTTCAAAGTTTTGTATTTCTGAAATAACTCCGCGTGTAACGTCAGAGGTTCATTTCCGCTTATTCTCATTCAGTTCTTCCCATTGGTTTAGAAGCGACAAGCAGACCGGAAATCTTCCATAGCTCTCAGATCATAGATTGATCCACATGAACCAGTGACGTCATTTAAAGCAGTGCGTTTTTATCAAAATATTTTTTATTATTTTTTCTGTACATTTTCAAGAAACTTTGCCGTACAATTTAATGCTCTAATTTTTACCCCGCGTAAGAAAAAAAATGTTGTATCCAATTTCCCGTAGGGCTGAAGTTCCTCATTCTGTTGTTCAAAGAATTGTCCATCGGAAGTTACAACATTTCCTCATCTTTCTGGCAATTTGTGGATGCCATCCCAAAAAAACCGGTCATCTTTTGAATCAAAGAACGATCGAGCGAATTTTTGATGCCTCGGACTAAAGTGACACGTATTTTGGAAAGTGCGTTCTGCATCGATCGAAACAAATTGAAGTCAGAAGGCACCGAGTCTAGACTATATTGCGGGTGAGGCAGAACTTCTCATCCGCTATTTACCAAATAGTTTTTAACGGGTTGAGCAATATGTGGCCGAGCATTGTAATGTTAGAAAATCAATGTCTGGTGTCTGGTCTCCTATTCTGGCCGTTTTTTCTTCAATGCTCTCTTCAAACGAATCAGTTGTTGTCGGTACAGTTTTTCAGTAATGGTTTCATCTGGTTTTAGAAGCTCATAATACACAGCTCCCTTTTGGTTTTGTATTTCTAAAATTACTCCGCATGTGACGTCAATGGTTCTCTTACGCTTATTCTCTGTCATTTCTGCCGGCTTGTCCGTTTACGGTAAGTAAGCCGGATATCTTTCACAGCTCTCTTATAATTGTTTGATTCATATATATATATTTTCATACATATCTTATTTACATAGAAATATAATTAGAAAAATACACTTTAGAAAAATACATCTTAAAATTTAGCCATGACATAAATTGGAAAAAATGCCCACAAAGACTTCAGCGTCTGAGCGCGGGCCATTCCTTTTTTAATTATTGAAAAGTTTATAGCATATATATATGGTATGATATGACCACGACATGACCATGACCATGACCATGAGAAGAGAAGAGAAGAGAAGAGAAGAGAAGAGAAGAGAAGAGAAGAGAGAAAGAAGAGAAGAGAAGAGAAGAGAAGAGAAGAGAAGAGAAGAGAAGAGAAGAGAAGAGAAGAGAACAGAGACAGAAAAGAAAAGAAAAGAAAAGAAAAGAAAAGAAAAGAAAAGAAAAGAAAAGAAAAGAAAAAACAATTTACACCTGAAAACAGTTTTGTCAAAACTTCACAAAATTTTTTCTCTCTTTGTTGAAATAAATTTAAATATGAACAACTTCCTAGGGAGGAAATCCAGCCAGTCTGCAAGCATTTGGACATAATCAAACATTGTTGAATTACTACCTGGTAAAAGGAGAAGTATAAAAATTGGAAAATTGTTTTCAGGCGTTGCCTAGTATGTGATTTGGTTTAGCCCGATGAATCTCACCCACGTGATAAAGGTTTCAGCTCTTTTACTTCACAAAAGTCAACAGATGGAAGAGTTGAGGAAATATGGATGTTCAAACAGGGCAGAATGGTGAATGTTACACAGTGTGTAAAGTGGCCACTTAAACCAGCCAATGACAGGTCATAAGCCCTGTAAATGCCTCGACTTCCATTTTCCCTTCACAAAATTTTTCCCTCTCTGTTGAAATAAATTTAAATATGAACAACTCCCTAGGGAGGAAATCCAGCCAGTCTGCAAGCATTTGGACATAATCAAACATTGTTGAATATAAAAATTAATTAAGACTGATTATTTCTGACTGCGATACGATCCCACTTGCTATTCAATGATGCGCACACTTACACACACCTGAACACTTACTCCCACATACACGCAAACACACCTATACACGTACTCTCATACAAATACATATAGACACATCCTTTTGTTGTACCACAATTCAGTATGTATGATTTTTATTTAGAATCTTTGCTGGTCCGTCCTTAAACCGTATCTTTTTATGTTATTATATCATCGTCGACTGTTTGTTTCTGTAAAATAAATAAATAAATATATTCATGTAGATTATTCGATTACAAGCATCGATCGGCCTCGCCCATCGCTACCGCAGACACGAGCTGTCAGCGAACCGATAAACAACTCCATAGACAAAGTATCTCGCGGTATTCGTGGCATCTATGGCGCGCGCTAATTGGCGGGAACGCGCCTGTCAACGTGACATTTGACATTTGACACCTCACACGTCGGTAAAGAAGCTTAATGTTACTTACCTACTCGAAATTGCATGTAAAAATAACATTTTAATTTTTACGGCAGAACATCTTTAAGAGGATATATTCAATGTAAGTTTAGATATACAATTGTAAAGTGCCCTTGAGATGATTTTTTACAAAAATGGCGCAATATAAATCAGCCAAATATTATAATTATTATTATATACGGTCATCATCATCATTCCATGTCCGCTCCCTAGTTGTAGCATATGGTATCTACAAAGAGCCCCCATGCATCTCTATCAGCTGCCAACTCCTTTGCGTCCTCCCAAGTCATGATCTCTCTGACATAAACTGCCGACGAACAGTCAGCAGTGGACGTCCAGGACGTCGAGAACCTGATGCCTTGTAAAGTAGGCAAGCGGGGTTAAGGCTCTCAGGAGGCATCCGCAGCACATGGCCAAGCCAACCGTACCGCCTCCGCTTGATGACAGTTGTCACCGGAGTTTGCTGCGTCCGTTCTCTTATTACTTCATTCCACACAAAGTCAAACCACCGCACACCCAAGATTCTTCTGAGACAGCTATTCTCAAAACGTAGTATTTTGCTGTTTTGGGCCCTAGTGAGGCGCCACGATTCGCATCGTAGGCGTTATATAGGCGGCATTTGGTTTTCACTGAGTATGCACACGTTATTTTTTTTTCGTTTATCTGCTGTATTTGAAGTGTTTATTTCTACACACTGTGTATTTTTAGTACAGTTAAAGGCATTTCACGCCGTGTATGTTAATAAATTAATAAATAATTATATAGATATCTGGTGACAGATTCTTCATTATTACACTTAGATTGCTCCGAACAGCAAACAATAAATTGTGAGGCCCGAAGGGCTGATATTTTAGGTGCCCGGAATTCTAATCAACCGAGGCCCGAAGGACCGATCAACTGTGGCCCGGGGGGCCGATCATCCAAAGCCAAATAAAAAATTCCATTCATAAATAAGATAATTTTATTATTTTTTAATAATAAAAGTAAGTACATACATAATACATTATAAAACATTGTGGCATATAAATAACAATCGCATTTTGAGTTTGTCCAAATTTTTGTAGACGTGGACTGTATCCAACCCCATACGTAGTTATTAAAATAAATATAGCACAACAAAGATGAAAAACATTTCAGAGAACGGAGTATGGAAGTCTAGGCATTTATAGGACGTATGTAGACTTATAGTAGTGTGAGATTCACCCGGCTGAACCAAATCACCTACTAGGCAACGCCTGAAAATACCCACGCGATAAAGGTTTCAGCTCTTTTACTTCACAAAAGTCAACAGATGGAAGAGTTGAGGAAATGTGGATGTTCAAACATGGGCAGAATGGTGAATGTTACACAGTGTGTAAAGTGGCCACTTAATGGAAATGCCTAGACTTCCATATTCCCTTCTCAAAAAAGTTTTCCCTCTCTGTTGAAATAAATTTAAACATATAATTTAATTTAATTTAAATTATTTATCGACAATTCTTGATGGAATTCCATTGTAATGATGTAAAAACTTATATTTACATATGAGTTATTAATTTAAAAATTACTTTGTACACTTCCACTTATTTATTTTGACCAATTAGCGCTTTCAGCCTCTAATGGGCATCTTCAGACTGGTGAATATTATCCAGTGTAAGGATAGTTTATATAAAACTAAGTATTATCTTAAGTGTAGGTACATTTAAAAATAAGTTGAAAAAGATACAATACGCAATATTGCAATGGAACAGAGTGAGGCATATTATAGAAACATGTGATGGCGGTGTACTTTAAGAGAGTAATTGTAAACAGTATGGGTTTCAAAAAAGGAAAAACACAACACAGTTATTGTCTGACTTTGCAAACAATATAAAACAAGCCTTAAATAGTGAATATGGAATTGTATTTTGATAAAGAGTGTGAATAAATAAAATAAATAACAAAAAACACGTGATTGTTATATTCATCCATTATGCTAAAGCCTTCGACACCTTAGATCACTCTCGCCTTGTAGAATGTTTGGACGATGCTGGGATCAGAGGAAAGTATAAAGAACTACTCGCTAACTATCTCAATAATCGAAATATATTTGTGAAAATACAAGACGTATTCGGCAAAAAAGTACAAGTAAAAACGGGAGTAGCCCAGGGGTCAGTAATTGGTCCCCTAGAATACCTGATATACTGTAACTCTATGGCAAATGTCATACAACACTCACTGTGCTATCAGTTTGCAGATGATACGGCAATTGTTGCTATTGGAAAGAAAGAATTGAAGGAATATGGATGTTCAAATATAGGCAGAATAGTGAATGTTACACAGTATGTAAAGTGGCCACTTAAACCAGCCATTGACCGGTCATAAGCCCTGTAGATGCCTAGACTTCCATATTACCTTCTCTTAAATGTTCTTCATGTCTGTTGTAATATTTTAATATAAACAGCTCCCCAGGGAGTTGAATCCAGTCCTTGTCTACAAAAATTTGGACAAACTCAAAATATTGTTGATAAATTACCTGGTCCATGAAGAAGTATAGAAATTGAAAAAATAATATTTTCAGGCATTGCCTAGTCTAGTATGTAGGTGAAATAATTCAATTAGATGAATCTCACCCGCATAAATAAAGGTTTCAGCTCTTTAACTTCACAAACATCAACAGATGAAAGAATTGAAGAAATATGGATGTTCAAATATAGGCAGAATGGTGAATGTTACACAGTGTGTAAAGTGGCCACTTAAACCAGCCATTGACAGGTCATAAGCCCTGTAGATGCCTGGACTTCTAAATTACCTAAAGGACCAGGTAATTTATCAACAATATTTTGAGTTTGTCCAAATTTTCACAAACATCAACAGATGAAAGAATTGAAGGAATATGGATGTTCAAATATAGGCAGAATAGTGAATGTTACACAGTATGTAAAGTGGCCACTTAAACCAGCCATTGACCGGTCATAAGCCCTGTAGATGTCTAGACTTCTTAATTACCTTCTCTTAAATGTTCTTCATCTCTGTTGTAATATATCTTATTTTTATTTTATTTGGGATTTTTACAGCTATTACATAAACAAAATAAGTAGAAAAATATTAAAAAATACTAGAGCCAATTAAAAAAATCCACTGTAAATCTAATGACACATAAATAAAATAAGAGTTTACGTAATTGTATGTGTGTGACGTTTGTATTCATGTGTAGGTGAATGTGTGTATGCGTGAATGAATGAGGGAAAGGGTACATGTGCGTGTGGGAATGAATGAGAGAGAGGGTGCGTGTGTGTGTACAAATAATTGTTTAAAACTTGTAATCACATTAAAAATGGTACAAGAAAGAGCTTGGTAAAATGTTTGAAATCTTTTTGTTTTTATTCTCTTTACTAAAATGTTTATCGTCTCTCTTGTAATATATTAGCTTGCATAAGTATATTTTAATTTCAATTAAAAGAAGACCCCTCAATAAAAAAAACATTTTCTGATGACATTACTTTGAATTTATCATTTGTTCATATTTAGGTCAAACTATTAAAAAACCTTTTTTTTAATTTATTAATTCGGTAAATCATTAGTCGGCCTCGTGCTGTAGCGGTCAGCGCGTTTGCCTACCTCGCAAGAGGTCTCAGGTTCGATTCCCGACATGGCTAACATGAAATATTGATTGAAACATGTGTTTTTACACTAAAATATTCCATTGGAAGCGTAAGCCTTATCGTCTTCATCATCACCCCCTTTTAGGCACTGCATTGGTACACCAATCGTAGCGTGTCTTTAACGTTTTTGTTACACGCTAACATGATCAGTCTTACGCTTCAGAGACTGTAAGTGTAAAACACCTTTTTAAATAATGTTTCAGCAATGTAGGTAAACGCGTAGACCACTGCGCCACGAGGCCGACCTGATCATTTTACTTTTACGTAACAAAAATGATCAAGGTACGCTGCGATTGGTGTACCAGTGCAGTGCCCTATGCACCATTGTGTGCGAAAAGGGAATTTCGATGACGATGAAATCATAAGAACGCATTTTTTTTTACAATGATTTTTTCTGGGTTTTTATGCCTCGTTGTGGATGCCAACGAAACCCTGATGATGGACGCTGTAACGCGATCCGAAACGTCGGTCAAAGTGCAAAAGAGATACGGCATAATGACCCAGAAAAACTCATTGGGCATCTACCTATAAATGGCCGAGAAAATCTAAGTTTTTTTTTTACAAAAAAAAGGTAAACTGTATTTTTCATCCGTCTGGACACAGACAAGTTTGATTGTACGAATTTTTACTATAAATTCTGTTCTTGTTTGAGTTCCAAAGCCCACACGTGTTGCGGCCACCCTGTTCTGCCCTTCGCTCGCCTGTCTTGGCTCGTGGGGTGCATATCTTTCACCTGTAAAAAAAAAGATTTTTTTTATAAATGTAATTTGTTTACAAATTCATTAAATTATTGTGGTTATTTAGGCTGTGCCCGTTGTAAGCAATAACAATGGGGACGTTTAGTGCTACGAGAAATTATAATGAAAAAAAGTTTTTTTAGACACAGTAAAAAATAGAGCATTTATTTGTGCGGTTTCTTGAAATTGTATAAATTTAAAAAAAACAAATTAAACTACTTTGAACGACCGACGTCTCTAAAATCCCTAAAATATATCTTGATTGGAATGACAGTTGTCAGCAAAAATGACGATATAAATCATGATAATTATATAAAATCAGAGGGAAAACCTTTTTGAGAAGAGAATATGGCACAATATGGAGCACAGCCTAAAAAGTCCTAATAAGTTCGCTTATATTTCAATGAGTGTAATTTGAAGGAATAAATAAATAGAGATAATATAATATCAAGTCTTATATTGTTGACGGGAACTATAATCGACGAAATAAAATTAATCAACTAGTCAGGTACTCAAGCGGTATTTGGCCATAATTAGTTTTTGTCTATCACAATGCTGTTTATCTATGGTTTCGCTGTCAAACACGAAGCACGAAGTACGCGTCCTTATCTCGTGGACTTATAGTGCATCAATTGCGATACTATTGGACGATCATACGAAGTTTTTACATAAACATCGCTGCAAAAAGTAAGCAACGATCCTAGTTTGCAAAGTAGAACAGTATACATTTCATTCGTAGCACCACAGGGGGCCCAATTACAGGCGTGAACACAGCCAGCTCAATCACAAATAGCTATCGACGTGCTTAAAAACATGCAAAGAGTTTTAGCGATCACAATGAATGTTATATGATCAGTCTTACGCTTATTTACTAGTCTAGGGACTTTGAAATATTCTTTTGTGAAAACACCTATTTAAATAAATATTTCATATCAACCATGTCAGGAATCGAACTGAGAGGAATACGTTTTTTAAAATATAATTTCACAATCCACAAGATCCATTAAAAATAAATCAATAAATTTAAAATATAAGAGAGAGTCTGATTGGAATCCACAAAAAACTTATTTTTTTTGGAATCATTTAAATAAAAATATAATATGTATAAATTTTGAAACAAACGGACACAAATAATGTTAAAATTTAATATTAGGAAAATAGGTATTTTTAATCGCTAAGATGTAATGACATTAACAGGGTTGCGGTTTTGTGGCTAGTGTCGCGGACTCACAGATATAAGGTCAGAGGTTCGAACCCCGCTCTACCATAACTTGATTTCCGATTTCTAATCGTGATTTCTTTAAAACTCGTTGAAAATGGTCCCAAAATGTAAATGTTTGGGAAAATACTTATAATTCTTGTTTTTATAAATAAAAAACCAAATAAATGTGCTTATTTTATTTTGTAGAGCAAAAAAATTCATAATAAAAGTTGATGCCTAAAAAGCGTACATTTTTTTCTTATTGGTTCATTTTAATATTTTCTTCGGAAAATAGGAATTTCATATTTGTTTTTTCTTTGCCGACCTTAATCGCTAAATAATCTAATCGAAACATATTTATACCGCGTATTCGAAAAACATAAAGCAAATCGTATTATTTTTGCTTATTCCTTTAACATATTTACTGATTTATCGTAGGGGGTGAAACCATCCCTATATCAAAAAGTTGTTCATCAAGCAAGCAAGGGAGGTTAACTCATTTCAAGAACCAAACAATTGTAACATGTGGAAATGATATTTTTAAAAGAAAATGAACAGAAAAATCCAACCTTGTGTGAAACAAACGTGTTAAATACATACAAATATCGCAATCCCAGAAATACACTGTAGTATCTCTATTAAAATTTGACATTTTGCCGGAGAATTAAAACAATTTTTTTAACATTTATTAAAGCTCTTTACTTAATGTGCATTTATGGTATTTGCTCATTTGACTGTTAAAATATGAAAAACGGACCACGTTATGGAAATATGTTGTATCTTAAAAAAGTTTATTATGCGATAAATTACTTAGATTAGACATTTTTTTAGATGAAGTACTTGTAAACTGAAAGTAGGAGTAATTAAAAATTTCGTGAGAAGGTAGATTAACCCGTTGTTCAAAATATAAAATAAAAAATGTGTTTTATCTTTAGAGTATAAACAGATGTATATACTCTAAGGTTTTGTCATAAAAAACATAGGTTTTTTGCGGAACATTTTTTAAAAACGTTTTTTTATTTAAAAAGGTATCTTATGTGCGCGCGCACTATACCATTCCGCACGGCCCGACGGCGCTGTAATGGCAAAACAGCGTTTGTAGGGGTTATCCTAACAGAATACTGTATTTTAACCCTCCTATGCCCAATGCTTCTAATTCTAATTCTAATTAAAATGAGTTTTAATGTATGATTTTTGATGCAAATACTGAGAAAAATAATGAAAAAGAAAAAAGTTAATTTTTTTTCAGTTTTAATTTCATATCTGAGTTTATGTGGGCAATATGCTACATCGAGTATTGAAAGCTTAAAAAATACTAGAATGTAAGGGAAACAAGAAAACACGATTTTAATGAATATTTTTTTACATAATAATGAAAGTTGCGGAAACAATTATATCTTCAAATCTTAAAATAAAAACAAAGAAATCACCCCTGAACATAAGCTAAATTACACTTTTAACTGAATACGTGCAACTGACTTTATGGTTCAAATGTTATCGAAAAATTGTATTCTGGTGGCGAATTTAAAAATAATGTATAATTGCTAGTATGTATACAATATAATAAACCAGTCATCGAGTGATGAACATGTTAAAAATCACTTTTATACATCGAATATCGGTATGCAGCAGATCGTCTACATTGGGAATTGTAGGACTAAGGTGCAGTATTCTATCATTTCAGAAGCTTTCTTTGTTGCATTTTCATCATTGGTTCATCGTCAATCCCTTAAGAAGTGACAATAATAAAGTGAGTTCATGTGATGTAACTCGACGAATGGAATTTTTATGAACAATGAACAATAATTAACATTTAAATTTGTTTCAACAGAGGGGGAAAACATTTTCGAGAAGGGAATATGGAAGTCCACGCATTTACAGGGCTTATGACCTGTCATTGGCTGGTTTAAGTGGCCACTTTATACACTGTATAATATTCACCATTCTGCGTATGTTTTTTTTTTTTTTTTATATATATTTGGACCCCTGTATTTAGTAGCCTTACGTGTCATGTACAAGGCTAAGGCACTCGGAAAAAATCGTTTTTGTTTGTCTAGGAAATGGGATGTTCGATCACTGATTTTGGTTTGTTACCTTTATGAGTCCAATCACCATTGTTGCAAAGTCCAAGAACAATGGCGCGTGATAACTACTTTTTACTACAGTGTGGATATTTGTTAAGGATATTTCATCTTTCCTGCATTCTGCTTCAAGATTATGGCGTTGCAAAGTGAAAAATGGGCACTGAAATAACAGATGTTCGATACTTTTATTTATTTAACTTTTTGTACATAATGTTATTTGTACATTGGCATTGGCTTATTGCCAAATGGCAATTTCTTCCAACCAACCAATAAAATGAAAGTTTTATTTTTATAATTCAAGTTACAGAACATATTCAGTAGAAAAAAAAACATTAAAAAGTTAAAAATATATTAAAATAGAAATAAACGTATTTGTTTATAAATTACCTTAAATCAAAACTATTACTCAATGGGAAAAAGGAAAAAAGAGGAAAAAGGAAAGGAGGAGAGATTAAGGAAGAGAAAGGAGATGTTTCTTCATACGTGATTTAAACAGAGATTTTTTATTTTTTTTATTAAAAAAGAAATATTTGCGTTCTTATGATTTACCCAAATATTTAATTTTGAGGGCCATTTTCAAAGAGTTGTAAATAATCCACTATTAGAAAATGGAATCGAGTTGGGGTAGAGTGGGATTCGAACCACGGACTTTTGGTTCGTGAGTCCGAGACACTAGCCACAGGACCACAACCCGATTTAAATAAGATAATGTAGTAACATCTTTGATCGTGGATGGGAGATGATTCCACAGTCGAGGCGCATGGACACTATATGAGTTAGAAAGGAAAGAGGAATTGTGGATGGGTATTAAGAGAGTGCCTTGAGATTGAGAACGAAGAGGTGAACCATGAACTGATAAGCGTTGAAATTTTTCACGCAGGTATATAGGAGCGTTAGGACTATGAAGTACATTGAACAGAAGTGAAAGGGAGTGATAGTCTCTCCGCTGTCTAATTTTGAGCCATTTCAGTTGCCTACGATAATCAGAAATGTGGTCATATTTCCTAAAATGTACCTTATGCATGTATTCTGAAGTCGTTCAAGTTTATCGAGTTGCTCACAGCTTAAATCAGTCATGGAAACATCAGCGTAATCTAGAATGGGTAGTAGTAATGCTTGTACCAGGGTGCATTTAGTACTAATGGGTAAGAATTTTTGCAACCTTCTAAGTGAGTGTAGACTGAACAATATTTTGCGGCTTAATTCATTAGTATGAGCTCGCCAGCAGATATGTTCATCCATTTGTACTCCTACATTTTTTACGGATTTCCTGTATTAAATATTGGTAACATTGACAATAAGAGGATTAAGTGAAGGTATGTCTATAGATACTCTGTGAAGATCGCATGGACAATAGTCATCATTCCTTAATTCAAATTTATATCGGGGCGAATGCTCCTTATAATCGATTACATGCAGCTTACCATATTTTTTGACATTGTAAGTAATGGTTTATAATACTTGTATTATAAGGAAAAAACACATCACCAACAAAATATATTACTTCTCTTGGATAAGTACTTTTATATTTATTTTATTTTATTTAAATCTTAAAGTAGGGCACACATATCATACATATTGTTATGTGTGTTCTAATAATAACATTGCAAATATATTTAATTTATAAATTGTTTATCACATATGTCTTGACCATTATTTTAAATTTTGATATGTTTTTATATCATATTCCTTTACTCCATACAGCGACCAGTTGCGCCTCTATTGGCCAAAATTATTACTATTGGATTACACGAGATTACGCTGCTCACTTTAAAATCACTAATTCAAATAAGTCAACGCGTGTGTAATCTCTAAGTCAACGCTCGTGTCGGTTGGTTTTTTGTTTTCCTCGTAAATAAATACAATTCCCTGGCGAAAAATCGGCGTTTACTATAACAAATAATACAATATATTGCATTTGCGAAATAGTGAGGAGTATCTAATACAAAATAGTGAAAATTAAATTACATACAATTACTATGGCGACTGCTTTTCTTGACATTTGGCTCGCCAACCGCCGGCTAAATGCAAAAAATAATAAATAAATAAATAAAAATAGCAGTTTTGGAATATTTTCCACATTTACACCGGTGAAATTCAAAAATGTGATTGCGCAGCAGGATTATACGTCGCGAAACGTAAATATTTTGACATTTAATATTTGGTGTTCACGGATGTTGATAAACAACCACAATGAGAAATTGTTATCACATCGCTTATTAGCACGTTGATAGTTATTCGTGATTGAGATAGTGGAACGATAGCGTACACGCTAACCCGCTAATACCTCAACTCGTTTTTTCCTCAGGACACACGCGAACAGCCGTCGAGTCAACAATACTCGTCCGGGGATCTGGTTCTTTTTTTTCACACACAACTGTATTTTTCATTCGCCCGGACACGGAAACTTATGAGCTGAATAGTGGAAAAGTAATTCTCAAGTGGCTATTATGAAAGCCGGCGCTTAGCTTGACAGATGCTTACTAATTACGTACCACGGTTGAACGTATTTGAAATTAGAACCACTTAAACCAGGGTTGTGCTAGGATACTTTTTATTAATAACAAACCAACCATCAGACCACGTCATTTCCCCGTAGGGGCAAGCGGAGAGGATAACTATTATTTAATACTTGCCCGTATTTCATGGGTAAAAAAAGCTACCTAAAAGTTTATTTTTATTTTTAATTAATCAATATATTTAAACATATTACGACAGAGATGAAGAAAATTTTAAAGAAGGTAATATAGAAGTCAAGGCATCTACAGGGCCTATGACCTGTCATTGGCTGGTTTAAGTGGCCACTTTACACACTGTGTAACATTCACCATTCTGCTCATATTTGAACATCTATTTACTTCAATTCTTTCATCTGTTGATGTTTGTGAAGTTAAAGAGCTGAAACCTTTATTTATGCGGGTGAGATTCATCTAATTGAATTATTTCACCTTTCACAGCTCCCCAGGAAGTTGAATCCAGTCCTTGTCTACAAAAATTTGGACAAACTCAAAATATTGTTGATAATCAATATATTTCATAAATGGTACATGTTTTTTTATTTTATACATCTCTGCATTTATAAATCTAGTAATTGTTGAAACCGCAATTCTCCGAAAAAGAGACTACTCTTGTGCTACACTGTTATTTATTTTATTTTATTTGGGAAATCAACAGTTCTACATACATATTTATAGTAAACAAACAGATATAGTGTATAAACTCAGAGCTAATAACAGATTTCCACATAGTATACAAAGTTAGTAAAGAAAATATATTACATATGAAATAAATACATACAATTTATACATATAAAAATGTTATTTTCATGTACTCAATAATCAAGGATTTTTTAAATATTTATTTTAAGAACATTAAGTTACTGTAAATTGGGCGGGATAAGGACAAGAATGCTTGAAGAGAGGATAAGGAGGGGAGGGGAGATGTACATATTTATTATTATAATGTCTACTAAGTTACATAATACATTTTTAGTGTAAATTTTAAATCTGACAGAGTGATGTTTGTGTAATCTATATTTTTAAATTTTGTATTGTACATTGAAAAAGTCCTACGATAAAAAGCATTTTTAACATCCGATGTTTTACTTATTAGTACATGAAACAGGTGGTACCGTCTACAAATCCTGGCTGGCACATGTATTGATATTAAACCAAGCAGCTCTGTACAGTCAACCATTCCTGTCATAATTTTGTAAAGCAGTAGTTGGTCCGCACACACTCTGCGGTATTGTAGAGAAATGATTCCATGGAAGGTGGAGGCAGTGAGAGTAGATACATAAGAAATACCGGTTTTGTATTTAAGGTACATTTATTAGAATTTATTTAATTTTGAATATACGAGTACATGAGAAAAAAATAACTTATATATATATATATATATAAAAGGCAATCTTCGAATGGTTCTTCTCGATGGACTCGATAACTACCGGACCGATTTGCGTGCGGTTTTCAGATAAATGTACATATTTGCCACGAGAAGGTTTAAAGCTTATAAAATTTACAATCTTTTAAGTACAAAAAAGTTACGAGCGTAAATGTTTTTTTTTTATCCATCACCAGAGTTGCATTCGCAGAGAATGCGGATACAAAAATGGACCTATGTATTTTTTTGTTGTGTATGAACAAAGTTTGTTTTTGAATGTTTACAGATAGCGTTCGTTTTTTTATGGATCCCAATCAGATTATTTCATTGAATTCCTTATACTTTCTACCCATTTATTTCTTTTAACTGGATTTTTACTAAAATAATATCAACAGAGATTCTACACATTTTTGTAAATTGCATTCCTGACTCAAGTGCAGCCCTGAGCAGAGTTTGACATTCGCCAAAAGAATTCTTTATTTGAAAATAATAGATTATTTTATGTTTTGGAATTCAAACATTAACAAGTACTTTTAAGTTTGCATGTGAAAATTCTTGATGGATGTTCATTGTAATTTATTATATAAATAAAACACGAGTGATACTTTAATCCACTGCAGCCTTTTACAATAATACTTCCTTGGCTAATCCTAAAGGAGTCAAACAGGGATGTGTAATGTCACCGTGGTTATTCAACATATACATGGATAAATGTATGAAAGAATTGAAAAGTATGGATGTGGGAGCGAAAATGAGTAATCTAGCTGTCAGTTGCCTTCTGTACGCCGATGACGCAGTCCTCCTAGCTGACAGCGAAGAGGAACTGCAATCCTCGGTTACAAAGGTTTACGAAGTGTGCAAGGAGAGTGATTTGCTAATGAATGTGCAAAAGTCGAACGTCATGGTCTTTGAAAGAAATGTAACTATGACTGAATGTAAGATTGTAGTAAATGGAGATAGTTTGAAACAGGTCGAAGAATTTGTATATCTGGGTAGTATGTTTACTAGAGACGGAAATATGGACGAGGATATTGAAAGGAGGGTTAGTGCCGGTAACAGAGTTAATGGTGCCTTAAAGTCTGTCGTAGCAAATAAGTGTCTATCGCAAGAGGCTAAATTAGCAGTTCATAATGGAGTTCTGGTACCAACCCTAATGTAAAGTAGACTGAATGCTGTTGAAATGCGATCCCTCAGGCGAATGTGCGGAAAAACAATGTATGATAGGTGCCCTAATGTCGAGATTAGAGCAGAATGCAAGGCTGAGTTAAGCATTATCGACAAAATTAAGAAAGGTCTTTTGCGATGGTTCGGTCATGTGGAGCGAATGAATGATGAAAGAACGGCTAAAAAGATTTATGACGCGAATGTGTCCGGTTGTAGAAGTCGAGGAAGGCCGAGAAAGACATGGCATGATCAAGTACAACAAATTCTTGAAAGTGGTCATGTGAAAAGTCGGAATAATCGACGTGCGTGCATGAGAAGATGTATGAATGTGAAGGAAGCAAAGGAAGTGTGCCAGGACAGAGTGGTGTGGCGTTCTATCCTCTCTGCCTACCCCTCTGGGGAAATGGCGTGATGGTTAGTTAGCTAATTTGTTGGTAAATACTAAAGACAAAAAAGATAAGTTTTCCAACTCGGGAACTTACCTTCTTAATTGTAACGACTGTAAAAATACACGCTACGTAGGCCAAACGGGTAGAGCCTTTAAAACACGCATAAAAGAGCACATACAATCATGGTCTGATAATAAAGATAATTATAATTTTGCCAATCATTTAATAGAAAATAAACATTAAAAAATAATTCATATTGCACCTAAAGGCCAAAAACTTGACGAACTAGAAATTCTCGAAATTAATAGATTAAAAAATAAACCCGACGTAGAATGACTTAATGAACAGATAACACACGTGCCGCGCATTCTCCATTACTTTACCCATTGTAATATAATTTTACTAACGACTTTTTACCCTTTGTTTTTCAGAAATCATTATTTACAAAACCACTCTCACGAAGGATGGGACACAAAAATATAATAAAATACTTAAACTCATTAAAATAGCATTATATCAACTCATTAGTTAACCCAAAGAAAATTAGTTGATAATGATCCTTAAGATAAAAATAACTTTATTTAATTTACTTACATATAACTTTGAATTATGTATCCTTACCTCTGTTCTGTATAAATACATTTAACTTTTTAATAAAGATACCAGTCTCGAAGATGTCGCGAAAGCGATGAAACCGGTCACTGGATATTCCAAATTTGTGGATTAAAGTATCACTCGTGTTTTATTTATATAATAAATTAACAAGTACTCTTAATTCAATTTTTGAATATCTGTTATTTTTATTTTATCATGTTAGATTTGGAATCAATCATAAACAAGTATCTATCTATTTTTTACGTTTATCTGAACGTTTTTTACTAAAGATTTTTAAGTAAAGTTTTGTAAGTGTACTTAATTATGTTTAATCTTAAGAGGAAACACGGCCTGACTTTTCTTCATACAAACGGATTCACGTATTTTCTCTCTGAATTATGGCATTACAGAAATGTTTTTCTTTCAATAACACCAAAAACTATCACGCCGTTTTCCCGGAGGGATAGGGAGAGAGGATAGAACGCCACATCACTCTATATTTGCATTCAGATCTCGCTTCCTCTACATTCATGAAGCTTCTGCACGCGCGCCGATTATTCCGGCTTTTGCCATATCCATCATCAGGAATTTGTTAGATTCGGTCATGCCATGTCTTTCTCGGTCTTCTTCTACTTCTGCATCCATAAACATTCGCATTCGCTAAATCTAAATCATTTGAATAAATCCGTAGCACGTGACAACAAAATAAATTATTTTAATTAAATTACAAATTTAAAAGCTTCAATTAAATTAACTTAACAATAGAATCACCATGTAAAGCGCCCTTGAGGTATTTTATTACGAAAATGGCGCTATATAAGTTATCCACAATAAATTGCAAATATTTTAGCCAACAATATTTTGAGTTTGTCCAAATTTTTGTAGACAAGGACTGGATTCAACTCCCTGGGGAGCTGTTTATATTAACATATTACAACAGAGATGAAGAACATTTCAGAAAAGGTAATATAGAAGTCTAGGAATCTACAGGGCTTATGACCTGTCAATGGCTGGTTTAAGTGGCCACTTTACACACTGTGTAACATTCACCATTCTGCCTATATTAAAAATAATATAGATGTTCAAATATAGGCAGAATGGTGAATGTTACACAGTGTGTAAAGTGGCCACTTAAACCAGCCATTGACAGGTCATAAGCCCTGTAGATGCCTAGACTTCTATATTACCTTTTCTTAAATGTTCTTCATCTCTGTTGTAATATGTTAATATTTTAGCCGTTCTTTCGTTGTCCATTCGCTCTTAATGTCCGAACCAGCTCAGAGCTCTTTTTAACACATTTTTGATATTTACAATTGGCGTGTCCCCATATTTATTTCGTTTTTAAAAAAATCGTTTATTGTGGGAATAAAGCACAGTTTTATCTCCTGTCTTCGGACGCACACTTATTGATATCAAACTTTCGATTGTGTTCATTTAATCTATTTAGCAAGAACTCAAATCTTGCAATAGCAAAGCGTTGCCGGGTTCAGCTCGTAGGATATAAAAGGAAAAACAGAATATAATATTAATTAGTAGAACTCAAATTAGTAGAACTATAAGTTCATGCTTCTACCAGCTGAGACAAATAAAATGCATACTCAAAAATTTGCCGGTTGGTGCCGCCCGTCAATTAATAAATGCGTTTGTAGTGTCTAGAGTCGATTATTGTAATGGTATCTACGCAGGTCTACCAATGAACAAAATGACTCGCCTACAATCTGTATTGAATGCCGCAGCGAGACTTATTTTCGGAATCTCTAAGTTCAGTCATATCACTCCACTACTTCGGGAACTACACTGGCTACGTTTTCCACAGAGGGTCGAATACAAACTCTGTCGGCTTATGTATAAGTCACTGCACAACTCGGCTCCGGAATATCTAAGGGAACTATGCATTCCAGATGAACTAGCTGACAGGCGTCTCACGCTTAGATCAGCTACGTCTACGGCGAGAGGAAAAGTTATTATACCTCTACGCAAACAGCGCACTAAATTTGGTGAACGCGCATTTGCGGTCGCAGGCCCTATGGCATGGAATGCTCTCCCAGCAGAGGCGCGAGGCTGTGAAAGTGAAGTGATGTTTCGGAAAAAACTTAAAACCCACTTGTTCTCTAAATCATTTGAATAAATCCGTAGCACGTGACAACAAAATAAATTATTTTAATTAAATTACAAATTTAAAAGCTTCAATTAAATTAACTTAACAATAGAATCACCATGTAAAGCGCCCTTGAGGTATTTTATTACGAAAATGGCACTATATAAGTTATCCATAATTAATTAATTAATAATACATTCATACTAATTAAAATTTAATGCAGTTTTTACACTTGTTCAAAAAAATTCTTAAAGTTTTCTTTGAATTTATTTATTGACATATTAGTTTTAATAGTTTTTAGTTCATTGGGGAAATTATTGTAAATTTTGACACCTTTGAAGACAAAGCTATTTTGACCACGACTTGTGTGGAATTTAGGGATTTAAATATTACTTTGGTATCTGGAATTTATTTTTAAAATAGTATTTACTGAATGAACGTTAAATAATTTATATTGAATTTCTGTATTGAGTGTTGAGGGTTACTTTTTTAAAAAAAATAAATAAATATTTGCGTTCTTATGATTTACCCAAATATTTAATTTTGAGGGCCATTTTCAACGAGTTGTAAATAACTCACTATTAGAAAATGGGAATCGAGTTGGGGTAGAGTGGGATTCGAACCACGGACCTTTGGTCCGTGAGTCCAAGACACCAGGGGCGAATCGTCAAAGTAAGCGATTATGCACAGCTTACCATTATATTTGACTTTAAATTATAATAATTTATAGTAACCATGTTCATGGGAAAATATATAAAGTAATTGTTATTTATTATAAATCACCGTTTATACATTTCTACAAAAAAATATCTATGAAGTGCGCCCAGCGCCAGCGCCCAGTCCATTCTCACTGAACGATAAAACTAGCCGATTACCTCAGCTTAGTCATCCATACAAAAAAGTACACTGTATTTTTCGTCTTTAACCCAAGTCGACTTTTTTAGTACTAAAACAAACTTGCAGATTACAAATATTGTTAGAAGATTCTCTATTTGAAAACTAGTATTTCGAACATTATTTCCGAAGGACTATTTTTCTTTGATGGGATACCGTTGACATATTATGTATCACATAGGACAGGTGGCGTTCGCAGTGGCCGTTTTAGGCATTATTCATTTTAAAAGAAATCGGCCAGTGCTCAAGTCTTGACAGTACTGTCAATGACAGATCATAATGAAAATATCTGCCGAATGTCATTGTGGTAAGTGTTAATAAACTTTTGTACAAGTTTAGTATTCTGTTAAAATAGTGTAGATTAAAGCTACGTATATCGCGTGGTTAGTAATAATTGTTGTTTGAGTTGATTTTCACAGAACCACAGAAAAAGTAGTAATTTATAATTACATTACTTACATGTTATGTAAGTACTTATATGTAGTACAAATTAATGAACATTTTTAATAGATTACCTATAAAATAAATCACGGCTCGCCACTGCAAGACACTAGCCACAGGACCACAACCCGATTCATGATAATTAATCTTTGTACTATTTTAAGAGGGTTTAATGTATCGGCATATGCACCACCCCATCCTACAATACCACATTGTGGACATAATAGGATGGGGAGGCACTAATATCTCAATATTAAAACCTATCCTCTCTGCCTACCCTTACGGGGAAACGGCGTGATGGTTTGTTGTCGTTGTCGGGGAAGAAATGACGTTCTAGAGATCTGCCCTACAGCTTTGTAATTTCCATGGGAATTTTTTGTTTAACCCACGGCATTATAATGGCTTCATTTTTGTATTCCACATGTTTCAAGTCAAGTGCATCCATATTGCCACAAAATTATATTCGTATCTTGTAAAGATCTTCCCTCGAGCTGACTGTATCGTTCAAGTGTGCGCAGGCCTCTTGAAAGGGTCAAAGACTTGTATTTTCAATGTTTTTTTTTAGCCTTTTAGCCACTTGTAGATATGTAGCGAGCATTGTATTAAGACACAAATATTAATATAAGATTTATTTTACAACGTTTTAAGTTTGTCCAAATATTTAAAGACACGCTGAATTTCCTTCCTTGACAACAACAACAACAACAACAAACCATCACGCCGTTTCCCCGTAGGGGTAGGCAGAAAGGATCGAACGCCATAACACTCTATCTTGGCATACAGACCTCGCTTCCTCTACATTCATACATATTCTTATGCACGCACGCCGATTATTCCTACTTTTGACATGTCCATCTTCAAGTATTTGATGGACTTGATCGTGCCATGTCTTTCTCGGTCTTCCTCGTTTTCTGCATCCATCAACATTCGCATCGTAGATCCTTTTAGCCGTTCTTTCGCTGTCCATTCGCTCTACATGTCCAAACCGACGCAGCACCCCTTTCTTGATTCTGTCAATAATGCATGTCTCAGCCCTACCACTTCACGGATCTCGACATTTGTGCACCTATCATACATCGTTTTACCACACATTCGTCTGAGGGATCGCATTTCGACAGCATTCAACCCACTTTCATCATTATTTTTCCAATTCCATACTTCGCTCCCATACATTAGAGTTGGAACTAGAACTCCGTTGTGAACTGCTAGTGTTATGGTGTTCTATCCTCTTTGCCTACCCCTACGGGGAAACGGCGTGATGGTTTGTTGTTGTTGTTGAAATAAATATTTTTTATATTTTTTTTACACAGGATACAATGCAATAAAAAATAAGTTGTCCGTGTGTACTTATTGAACAAGATTTATTTCTAAGAGATTATTCGCAAAAGCTGAGAGAGTATCATGAAAAATGACAATTTTATTGTTTCGGCAGTATATATTATATTCCCGACACATGCGGGCCATGGGTGTGTGGTATGTAGCATTATTTGAAAACAAAGGCAGTTTAAATATTTCCCGATGTCTGAGTGTTCTCAATCCCGCATTTATTTGTATTTTATTTAGGAGGTTAGTATCTGTTAGTATCAAGCAGTAGCGAGGATTTGCAACAAATAGTCTCTAGAATGTATGATGTATGCCTGGAGAGCGAACTAGCGATGAACGAAAGTAAGTCAAAAGTGATGGTATTTGAAAGGGATAGTGAGGTTACTGACTGCATAATAAATGTAAGCAACGAATGTCTCGAGCAAGTAGAAGAATTTGTGTATCTGGGAAGCATGTTTTCAAGAGATGGAAGAGTAAAAAAAAGATGCTGAAAGAAGAGTGAATGCGGGCAACAAAATGAACGGAGCACTAAGCATAGTAATTTCTAATAAAAATGTGTCAATCGAAGCTAAACTGGCAGTGCACAACGGAGTTTTAGTAGCGATACTTATGTATGGAAGTGAAACATGGAACTGGCAGAGGAAAGATGAAAGCCGAGTGAACGCGGTTGAAAAGCGATCTCTTAGACGAATGTGTGGGAAATCAATGTATGACAGGGTTAGGAATGATGAAATCAGGCGAGAGTTTAAATCTGAGACAAGTATAATTGATAAGATTAAAAAAGGGTCTTCGAGATGGCTTGGTCACGTAGAACGAATGGACGACGAAAGAATGGTAAAACAAGTATATATGGCGAAAATGAACGGCAACGTTAGACGAGGACGACCGAGGAAGACGTGGCATGATCAGATACACCAAAATCTTAAGTCTGGTCATGTCGAAAGCAGACAGAACCGAAGGGCATGTATGACAAGATGTAAGAATGTGGAAGAAGCTTGGAGTAATAATAATTATATATTTGGCTGATTTATAAAGCGCTATTTTTTTTTAAATGACCTCAAGGGCGCTTTACAATTGTATACCTAAACTCACATTCTAACTGAACTAAAGTGGTATATTATATTTCCAGATTTAAAATTGAGGGTATGATACTTAGTTATTTATATATATTTAATACTCTATTTTACCACTTATGTTTATTGAAAAAAAAATCCGTATCATATGAAAACAAAATAAATTGTTTTAATTAAATTACAAAATTAAAAAGTTCAATTAAATTAGTTTATTTATAGAATCACTCGCTGGCGCTATTTTAGTTATCTAACTAACTAACTAACTAACCATCACGCCATTTCCCCAGAGGGGTAGGCAGAGAGGATAGAACGCCACACCACTCTGTCCTGGCACACTTCCTTTGCTTCCTTCACATTCATACATCTTCTCATGCACGCACGTCGATTATTCCGACTTTTCACATGACCACTTTCAAGAATTTGTTGTACTTGATCATGCCATGTCTTTCTCGGCCTTCCTCGACTTCTACAACCAGACACATTCGCATCATAAATCTTTTTAGCCGTTCTTTCATCATTCATTCGCTCCACATGACCGAACCATCGCCAAAGACCTTTCTTAATTTAAATTTTTTTTTTTTTTTTTTTTTTTTTAGTTATCCATAATAATAATAATAATTTATGACTCCCTAGCGGGTGAAATCCAATCTTTTGTCTACACACATTTGGACAAAATCAAAATATTGTAATAAAAACAACAGTATTTTCTTTAACCGTGTTTTTCTCATAAACATGACGGTCTATTCTGTCTAACTGATATATTGCACTCTTCATACAGACGGCAGAATAGTTTCGGAACCCCTGTAATTTATCTAATGTAATTAGATCTGTTCCTAAATGGAGTGTTGGGGCGTACATGACATTTATTCATATAATTATAACTCTATTATATCAACTACGATATAAATACTATCAGATTAAGATTTATATCGACGGATGACACAATACGTCAAGTTCTCCAAAAAAAGCTGATAATATTTTTAACATTTTTTGCCAAGGTTGTCTGGGTCTTTTGTTTAGTTTAATTTAATAATTTCAGTCCCAATGGTATGATTTATAAATAAATTAAAAAAATAATTAAAAATAAGCAGCTTGTTGTATGTTGATGATGCAGTTCTGTTAGCAAGCAGCAACAAGGATTTGCAACAAATAGTCTCTAGATGTATGCTGTATGCCTGGAGAGCCAATTGGCGATGAACCAAATCAAGTCCAAAGTGATGGTATTTGAAAGGGGAAGTGAGATTACTGACTGCATAATAAATGTAAACAACGAATGTCTCGAGCAAGAAGAAGAATTTGTGTATCTGGGAAGCGTGTTTTCAAGAGATGGAAGAGTAGAAAAAGATTACAATATTTGAGTTTGTCCAAATTTTCGTAGACAAAAGACTGGATTTCACCCCCTCGGGAGTCATTAAGATTAACAAATTACAACAGGGATGGAGAAAACCTTAAATAAGGGAATATGGAAGTCTAGGCATTTACAGGGCTTATGACCTGTCATTGGCTGGTTTAAGTGGCCACTTTACACACTGTGTAACATTCACTATTTTGCCTATGTTTAAACATCCATATTTCTTCAATTCTTCCATTTGTGCCGATGACAGGTCATAAGCCCTGTAAATGCCTAGACTTCCATATTCCCTTATTTAAGGTATTCTCCCCCCCTGTTGTTATTTGTTAAGTAGAAAAAGATGTTGAAAGGAAAAGTGAATGCGGGCAACAAAATGAACGGCGTACTAAGCTCAGTAAAAATATGTCAATCGAAGCTAAACTGGCAGTGCACAACGGAGTTTTAGTCCCGACACTTATGTTTGTAAGTGAAACGTGGAACTGGCAGAGGAAGGATGAAAGCCGAGTGAACGCGGTTGAAATGCGATGTCTACGATTGTGTGGGAAATCAATGTAGGACAGGGTTACGAATGATGAAATCAGGCGAGAGTGTAAATCTGAGTCAAGTATAATTGATAATATTAAAAAAGGGTCTCTGAGATGGTTTGGTCACGTAGAACGAATGGTAAAACAAGTATATATGGCGAAAATGAACGGCAACGCGAGACGAGGACGACCGAGGAAGACGTGGCATGATCAGATAAACCAAAATCTTAACTCTGGTCATGTCAAAACCAGACAGAACCGAAGGGCATGTATGACAAGATGTATGCATATCTGAGAGAGCTCATCCAACCTCTTTCACAACACGGACTATCTCTTCGTTCTAGTAGCGAGAGAACCCTTTTAATACCCTGTCATAGCTCTAATTTTCTTTCCTCCTCTTTCACAGTAGTAGCCGCTCGATTGTGGAATAATCTACCCACTAATGTTAGAGATCCCTTCTTTATTTACATTTAAGTCAAGATTAAAATGTCACAATCTAAATATTTAAATTGTTCAACATTATTTTTTTGGTATGTGTATTTTTGTACATACACAAATCTGGATTTCTCCCGAGGGGGAGTAGGTATATATTTTTTATCAATATTCCTACAGAGATGAGGTAGAATTTTTTTCAAATTCAGGATTATCGATATTCGAGCGTTTACAGGGCTTATGACCTGTCATTGGCATGTCATGTCATTCCACTCAACCCAGCCAATGACAGGTCATAAGCCCTGTAAACGCTCGAATATCGATAATCCTGAATTTGAAAAAAATTCTACCTCATCTCTGTAGGAATATTGATAAAAAATATTTAAATTGTTCCTTTATCCTTCTTCTTTCCTTCCCATCCCCTCTCCTATCTTCAAGCTATAGTGTTAATTTTTTAAAATATTTTTTTATTTTGTCGTTTTTAATTTTTGTATTTAATTGTAAGATTTAATATGTCCATGTATTTATGATTTTCTCAAACTGAACGGTTTGGGTAGGTGGGATAAATTGCCATAAGGCAATATGCCCGCCCTTATATGTTTATATATTGTAAATGTATATAAAGTGTTAGAATAAACAAATATTTGTATTGTTTACAGATACTTGAAAAATTGATTTTATTAAAAAAATAGAACGAAATTGTTAATATTTTCGTGCGATCTCAATCAGATTCTTTCCTTAAATTCCTTATAATTTTTACCAATTTACTTATTTTTATTGGATTTTCGGTAACACTTAAATAATTTTAAATTCAATACATTTTAAATAAATAAATATGGATTTGAAAGAAGATAGGAATATATGCCAGGATAGACGTTTGTGGCGGTTCATTCTCTCTGCCTACCCCTACGGGGAAATGGCGTGATGGTAGTAATAAAAAAGTATATTATTTTCAAAATACGCCACAATTTGATAAGTTTTCGCCCTCTGTTTTGCCGAATTTAATTAGATAGAATCTAATTGCGGTGTGAAGCTGCCCGCCAAGATCTCGTCTGTCACAACAATTCAATCGCCTAATAGAATAATTATGTACAATCCGCCCCCCGGGGGTAGTTTCGCTAAACCACCCTAATGCGGCCTCCGCGTCCTGACGCAGTGCCAGCCACGTGCGAACTTATTTTAGGGGCGTAACGCCTCGGCGAGATAAAATCGGAACCGGGTGTGTAAAAACTGAAGAAAGATAATATTGATATTTTTTTGTCGATATTTCTTGATAAAACTCCATAGTTAATGATTATGATAAAATTATAAATAAGCTTATCAATGAAACTTCTTGATTTAGTTTTACTTTTGATTATTTTGACCAACGAGTGCTTTCGCCTAAGTAGGCATCTTCCCACCTTTTAAGTAATAAAAGCTTAATCCCAATTTCGGTCCAAAAACTCCCAAAATAAACTGTTTAGCAAACTAGTTGTAAATATTTATGTTCCTGTCCCCTGTTCAAATACTTATTGGATCTTATCTCCAAAATATGTTAAGAATAGTATAAAAGCTGTAAACAATTCACCAGTCTCGAAGATGCCTAGTTAGGCGAAAGCGCTCATTGGCCAAAATAATAAAAAGTAAATCTAAACCAAGAAGTTTCATTGATAAGTTTATTTATAATTTTATCATAATCACTAAAGAAAGATGGCGAATAAGGTGATTTCAAACCAAAAATCTGCAAACATTTTGACATATAAAACGAGAAAGTTGAGGGTTATTAAAATATTTATTTATTTATTAATAGACTAATAAACTAAGCCAAAGAGTTTTGATTAAATTTGTTATTTAACGTATTGTATCGTGTGTTATTTGTGATTGAGCTACTGAAAAATGGGCGTTTAATATAAAAAATAATACAATAAATTGCATTTGCAAAATAGTAAGGAGTATCTAATACAAAATAGTGAAAATTAAATTACAATTACTATGGCGACTGCTTTTCTTGACATTTGGCTCGCCAACCGCCGGCTAAATGCAATAAATAGCGTGATAAATAATAAATAATGAATAATGAATAATGAATAATGAATAATGAATAATGAATAATGAATAATGAATAATGAATAATGAATAATGAATAATGAATAATGAATAATGAATAATGAATAATGAATAATGAATAATGAATAATGAATAATGAATAATGAATAATGAATAATGAATAATGAATAATGAATAATGAATAATGAATAATGAATAATGAATAATGAATAATGAATAATGAATAATGAATAATGAATAATGAATAATGAGTAATGAATAATGAATAATGAATAATGAATAATGAATAATGAATAATGAATAATGAATAATGAATAATGAATAATGAATAATGAATAATGAATAATGAATAATGAATAATGAATAATGAATAATGAATAATGAATAATGAATAATGAATAATGAATAATGAATAATGAATAATGAATAATGAATCATGAATCATGAATAATGAATAATGAATAATAAATAATATAGAATAATAAATAATCAATAATCAATAATGAATAATGAATAATAAATAATCAATAAAAAATAATAAATAATAAATAATAAATTATGAATAAGGAATAATGAATAATGAATAATGAATAATGAATAATGAATAATGAATAATGAATAATGAATAATGAATAATGAATAATGAATAATGAATAATGAATAATGAATAATGAATAATGAATAATGAATAACGAATAATGAATAATGAATGATGAATGATGAATAATGAATAATGAATAATGAACAAAAAATAATAAATAATAAATAATTTATAATAAATATTAAATAATAAATAAAAAAAATAAAATAGCAGTTTTGGAATATTTTCCGTATTTTTTATTTATTTAAGTTTTTGTACTTAATGTTATTTGTACATTGGCGGGCTTATTGCCGAATGGCAATTTCTTCCAACCAACCAATAAAATATAAGTTTTATTTTAATAATTCAAGTTACAGAACATATTCAATAAAAAAAAGATTAAAAAGCTAAAGATATATAAAAATAGAAATAAACGTATTTGTTTATAAATTACCTTAAATCAAAACTATTACTCAATGGGAAACGGGCAAAAAGAGGAAAGTGGAAAAAGGAAAGGAGGAGATATTAAGGAAGAGAAGGGAGATGTTTCTTCAGATGTGATTTAAACAGAGATAATGTAGTAACATCTCTGATGGTGGATGGGAGATGATTCCACAGTCGAGCCGCATGGACACTATGTGAGTTAGAGAAGAAAGAGGAATTGTGGATGGGTATTAAGAGAGTGCCTCGAGAATTAGAACGAAGGGGTAAACCATGAACTGATAAGCGTTGAATTTTTTTACGCAGGTATATAGGAGCGTTAGGACTATGAAGTACATTAAACAGAAGTGAGAGGGAGTGATAGTCTCTACCAGGGGCGAATCGTCAAAGTAAGCGATTATGCACAGCTTACCATTATATTTGACCTCAAATTATAATAATTTATAGTAACCATGTTTATGGGAAAATATATAAAGTAATTGTTATTTATTATAAATCACCGTTTATATCTTTCTACAAAAAAATATCTACGAAGCGCGCCCAGTCCATTCTCACTGAACGATAAAACTAGCCGATTACCTCAGCTTATTCTTCCATACAAAAAAGTACACTGTATTTTTCGTCTTTAACCCAAGTTGGCTTTTTTAGTACTAAAACAAACTCGCAGATTACAAATATTTTTAGAAGATTCTCTATTTGGAAACTAGAATTTCGAACATTTTTTCCGAAGGACTATTTTTCTTTGATGGGATACCGTTGACATATTATGTATCACATAGGACAGGTGGCGTTCGCAGTGGCCGTTTTAGGCATTATTCAATTTAAAAGAAATCGGCCAGTGCATAACTCTTGACAGTACTGTCAATGACAGATCATAATGAAAATATCTGTTGAATGTCATTGTGGTATGTGTTAATAAACTTTTGTACAAGTTTAGTATTGTATTAAAATATTTTATTTATTTTATTTTATTTAACTTTTTGTACATAATGATTATTTGTACATTGGCGGGCTTATTGCCAAATGGCAATTTCTTCCAACCAACCAATAAAATAAAAGTTTTATTTTTATAATTCAAGTTACAGTACATATTCAATAGAAAAAAAAGATTAAAAATTTAAAGATATATAAAAATAGAAATAAACGTATTTGTTTATAAATTACCTTAAATCGAAACTATTACTCAATGGGAAAAAGGAAAAAAGAGGAAAGAGGAAAGAGGAAAAAGGAAAGGAGGAGAGATTAAGGAAGAGAAAGGAGATGTTTCTTCAGACGTGATTTAAACAGAGATAATGTAGTAACATCTTTGATGGTGGATGGGAGATGATTCCACAGTCGAGCCGCATGGACACTATATGAGTTAGAGAAGAAAGAGGAATTGTGTATGGGTATTAAGAGAGTGCCTTGAGAATGAGAACGAAGAGGTAAACCATGAACTGATAAGCGTTGAAATTTTTCACACAGGTATATAGGAGCGTTAGGACTATGAAGTACATTGAACAGAAGTGAGAGGGAGTGATAGTCTCTCCGCTGTCTAATTTTGAGCCATTTCAGTTGCCTACGATAATCAGAAATGTGGTCATATTTCCTAAGACCAAAAATGTACCTTATGCATGTATTCTGAAGTCGTTCAAGTTTATCGAGTTGCTCACAGCTTAAATCAGTCATGGAAACATCAGCGTAATCTAGAATGGGCAGTAGTAATGCTTGTACAAGGGTGCATTTAGTACTAATGGGTAAGAATTTTTGCAACCTTCTAAGTGAGCGTAGACTGAAAAATATTTTGCGGCTTAATTCATTAGTATGAGCTCGCCAGCAGAGATGTTCATCCATTAGTACTCCTAGATTTTTTACGGATTTCCTGTACTGAATATTGGTACCATTGACAATAAGAGGATTAAGTGAAGGTATGTCTAGCTTACAGAGCAATCTTTGACTACCTGCAAACATAATTTGTGTTTTAGACGGGTTTATTAGTAAACCATACTCTTTTGTCCATGTTGACACGCAATTTAGTGTTTTAGACATCGATTCTATTGCTTTGCTGGTGTCTTCAGGTCTGCAATGAAGGTATAATTGTAAATCATCTGCATAGAGATGATATGAACAATTGAGACAATCTGCAATCGGATTAATAAACAGGGAAAATAGTAATGGTGATAAAACTCCACCTTGAGGTACTCCAGCGGCAATATCGACCCATTCCGATTGATGATCTGGTGTTTTGATGCACTGTTGTCTAGCTCGTAAATACGATCCGAACCATTTTATAACCGGTTGTGTCATATTTAGTGTTTTAAGTCTAGCCAACAAAAGATCGAAATCCACAGAGTTGAAAGCGCTACTGAAGTCGAGTAATGTTATCAAGGTTATCATTTTGTTATTCATTGCGTATCTAATGTCATCTGTAACCTTGATTAAAGCGGTAGTTGTACTATGGCCCGCACGAAAACCTGATTGATTGGGATCAAGAAGATTATTTGACAATAGATAATTATTTAGCTGATTATATACAACTCGTTCAATGACTTTGGAAAAAATTGGAAGAATAGATATGGGTCTGTAATCTTTGACAGAAACTGGTAAAGAAATTTTGGGAAGTGGTATAATAAATGCTTTTTTCCAAGCTTCAGGAAAATCTCCAGTATTTAAAGAAAAGTTTATAATGTGAGCAATAACCGGTAAGATAATAGGAAAAATAAAGTGTATCAATCTCATACTCAGCTGATCACTGCCCATAGATTTGGTTTTTATAGAAAGTAAAATACGTTGTATATCAGTTTCTTGAACGGAAGAAAATAAAAACGGTGGATAATTGTAAGAAGCTGCCACACTTAAACGTCGGAGAGTGTCGGATTTAGTGCTGACATCCAGTATTAGTGGAGGTGTAGCAAAGTGAGTATTGAGATCGTCTAGTTTGACAGTTGAAGATAATGTTATCTTAGGTTTACCGGCGCCAAGAGATTTTAAAAACGACCAGGTTTTACTAGTAGAGTTTTGATTTAAGTTTGTGAGGATATATTTCCTTCTGGA